>NC_057814.1:597263205-597349321 GCF_018294505.1 Triticum aestivum
TCCGCCGAGCCCTTCGCCAACGTCAACGGGCCCCTGTTCCAGGGCAGCACCCTGATGCCCGCCTACTCGGCTCGTCATCCTCGCTGCTCCGTGCTGACGAGGCGCACCCGCCAGTCGTCCACGTCCAGACACCGCCGAGATTCTCCAAGCTGGAGTTCGCGACCTACGACGGCACCGTCGACCCCCTGAATTGGCTCAACCAATGTGACCAATTTTTCAAGGGACAGCACACGCTCGCGTCCGACCGCACCGGGATCACCTCGTATCATCTCCGAGGAGCCGCGCAGACATGGTACTAGGCCCTCGAACAGGACGAGGGCGGCATGCCACCATGGGAGCGCTTTCGCGATTTGTGCCTCTTGCGCTTCGGTCCGCCTATACGCGGGAGCCGTCTGGCGGAGCTTGGGCGTCTTCAGTTCCTCACCTCGGTGTAAGACTTCGCCGAACGCTTCCAGACACTGGCGTGCCACGCCCTCGGCGTTTCGGCTTGTCAGCGGGCTGAGCTCTTCGTCGGCGGCCTACCGGACCACATCCGCGTGGACGTGGAGATGCACAGGCCCCAGGACCTCCAGACGGCCATGTACTACGCCCGCGCGTTCGAGCGTCGCGCGGTGGCCATCCAGCAGGCGCCACCGCCCCGGGCCGCTGGGCCGCCACCCTCGCCGGAAGGTCCCGCGCAGGGTCGGCTTGCCCAGGCTTCCGCGGCGCCCCTCGCTGCGGCTGCCGCATGCCCGTTCCGCCAGCTCACCCCGGCCGAGCAACTCGAGCGTCGCCGCCAAGGGTTGTGCTTTAACTGCGACGAGCCCTACGTACCGGGCCACGTCTGCGCACGACTCTTCTACCTGGAGGCTGCAGACTACATTGAGGAGGACCCCGCCGCCGCCGGGCTCGGCGACCAGCCCTCCCCAGTTGAAGCAGAGGTGTTTGGCGACCGTTGATCTTCCCCGCCTTCTAGCTCGAGGACGAGTTGTTTGTGCAGGCAGGAGAGATGTTATGACCGGCACATTAGGGCTTAGCCCAGTTAGTTGTGGCCCAGTTTATCTTATCATTATTAGGGGCTTAGCCTAATTATTTTATTAGGAGGATTATATAAACTTGTGTAAGGACCCATTTTGGGATTAAGCAAGAAGCAATCATATTTGCTCGGCTTCCTTAGGGAGCCCGGAGACCTAACCCTAGCCGCCGCCCCTGCGCTCTCTCTCTCTCTCTCTCTCGCGCGCGCGCACGCAACAACGGCGCCCTAGCACCAGCGACCACGCCTTCCTCCACGCCATCCCTCCTTCCACACCTACAACCTAAGACCACATCCTGATAGGGATCCGGTTCCTACCAATTGTGCATCAAACCAAAATAATATAAATTTCAGAACTGTTATGAAATGACCTAGTACTTCAGCAGTTGAGCATAATTGCATAATTGATTGATATGCTATCTTGTTGTAGCTTTACTGATTTCATTGACTGCTTAGTGAAAACATTGGATTGTTTGAGCTTTATTTATTAGTGTATTATTGTGAAAATAAATTCAAATAATCAAATAATTACCAAAAAATCAAATAATTGCTTTGATATTTCATTTCAACATCTTACTCGTTCCTTTTATGCTGTAATAGTGTCTTGAAATGGATACAAATGGACATTTCACTGATTTTTTATGGATGATTCGCAGCCAGCACAAAATACCCATATCTTGGGAAAATGTGAGTATCCTTAAAACTTTGCATGTCGTCTGTTAAACTTAGTGGTTAACTAAAGACTAATTGTTCTGTGTACTGATGCAGCCTAACATTTGCTTGAATTTATGGTGTCACCGTGCTGGTATCCCATTTGATCCTCTATGTAGCTCAGCTTTAGAGAAACTTAGTTTTTATCACATTGCTAAGATGAGGAACTGTCTACAAATATTTGATATCGGCATTGGTGGAGCTTTGGTGGCCCAAGACAGATAGTTTAAACCTATGTGTACTAGAATTTGAAAAATCACCGACACATGTTTGATGCAATGACGAATATTGCACTTTCATACCTTTGTGTTTCCCTTTCAATTATTGGTGTGTTGCTTCCACCGCAGACTTGGCTCGACATGTCTTGATTTTGGAGTGAAGTCTGAAATAAACCCTAACATTGTAGAGACCGACGCAAATGAACCCTCACCTTCAAATCCCTGAAATACATACCCTGACATCTCTGATCCCGGTCTATTCTAACCCTGAACATGTTTGGCGCACCGGGAAAGGAGATGATCCCAACTAGGTTCACCCGCTACTCTCACTGACAATATGGGTCCACAAGTCATATTTATTTCTCTCCTGTTATCTTCTTCATCCTCTGTCCTCTCCTCTCCCGATCCCCTTTCCGGCTTTCCCTCTCCGCTGCCGATCCCTCTTTCCTCTCCTACGAGGCTGGCCGAGCTGCACACGGGATCCCGCCAGAGAGCGTGCTGCGCGAGAGGACGAGCATCTTGAGCCTGAGGATCAGCGAGAGCTCCGGGACATCGCCGGAAATCCCTGACGCTGAGCACGCGAAGGCCGTCGAGCATGGCGAGATGCACAGCCTTGTACGCGTGTGTGCGACCCCTCCACGGTCAGCATCGAGTCACACAGCCGGCGACTAGGAACCGCGCATCCCGCTCCCTGAGCTACATACAAGCTCTGGTTTTTTCTTTATTTATTTGAAGGCATCGCCGGTGGTAATACTCGTGTACTAAGCAGCATGTAAAAGAAGTAAAGAACAACAGGAAGCTTTGATCTTCGGAGAAGAGAACGTGAGTTGCAGTGAAGAGAAAGATAGATGCGTCCTTGTTCGGTGTTTGACCGCGTTGTGCAGTGTCTCACCATGCTCCTTTTATGTCTGTGCAGCACTAGCCACGCAGCCGCCGTCGGCTCGTCCGCGGTGAATAGGTCCGGCCGAACTACCGATGTAGCTGGCGTCAGCGTCATGTTCCTCACTCCAGTGCAGGCCCGTTGGGTTCTCGCCCAGGCCGCGTAGTTCCTTCTCGCTGTTGTCGGAGAGAGGCAGTGCCGTCGATGCCTACTGATGCTGTCTCGCGAGATTGGGGATAGAAGATTGAGATGACAGGTGGGCCAATGTAGTCAGCCAGAGTAATGATCAATCCCGGCTGGGATTGCGCCTTCCCTGTTACACCAAACAAGATCTTATTCACGTAGGGTCTGGATTGACTGGGATCTGTAGATACACGGCATCAACTTCAGGGATTGAAAAGTGAGGGTTCAGTTGCGGCGGCCTCTACAATGTCAAGGTTTATTTTAGACTTCACTCCTTGATTTTGCATAAAATTAACATATAAATCTATCACTTGTCATGTTGTCCGGGACTTGGTCTTCTAAAAAATCATGGTCCATCCTCTTTCCTCATATACTGGACTTAATTGAAAATAATATGATCCAGGAGCTACAATATCAAAGCGAGCTTGGATATTCAGGTTGTTTTGAGGACTGTCATTATCAGTTCCAAGTCATCAGCATGTCTCACTCTTGATGTCTTCTCGGAGGAAATGCTAATTTGGGAGGAACACTATACTCCACACCCACGGATCCATGTTGCACTTCACCATCCAACTAAACCAGAAGATTAACATGTTCTTATATTCACCTACAAACATGAACGTGTAGAAAGTGAATATCTTAATTTCAAATTGATGTACCGTAGATTCACGACTGGAAATTTGGCTTCTCGTAAACTAGCATAACTTAATTTCACGGAGCTTCTATCTGTTGCTAGGAAACGACCCGGTTTAGTCCAATCTTATGGTTGGGCGAACAACATACCTGGACGCTATTTGTGATGGCGTCCACACCTGGACGCTGTTCTCAATAGCATCCAGCCCTGGTCGCTATTGCTCGTTGCGTCCTTCCCATTTTTAAAATTTCCACCACCCCTTGACAAGTTTCAAAATTAATGAATTATTAATTAGTGTTAGTAAAAATTTCGGATGACAGTCCAAGGACAGAGCAACCCAAAAAATGACAAATCTGCTAGAGTTGCTCTTAGTACATGATCGGAACGGATCCAAGAGAAGAGGGAGGACCCAACTTAATACCTACACCTAACTTGATTGCTACAAAGCATGCTTATATCAGAAATGGTCAATCATCATCGTCCCGAATCAGGACTTTGTTTTAAAATACATAGCGGACAAGATGGGCTTCTACAAAAAGATGTGGCCTTCCAGGAGCATGTTTTGAGAATAGAAAAACTTGTGGTGGTAACCAAAATCATACCGAATTTTGATAATTCAAATAGTTACGTCTAAATGGGCAAAGGGCGCCACTGTTATAAGCTTGCCAGGAAAAGTGGGAGACAAAGCAATGCAGAATTATATATGTAAAGAGAAGGCATCAACAACACATAATTACCCCAAAGGCTTTGCTTAGCAAAAAAAAAAGGTTAGGAAGCTAGTAAAAACATGTATCCTTTCAAGTTCCCAACCTTTTGTCTCTTGCATGATCCAAAAAATTCACTGGCGAACAAACAAAATTGGGAAAATCTTCACAACGAACAAAAGAAAGCAATAAGCAAATATCACCGTGATGGCACAGATTAACCAGCCACTCTATCAAAGCTGTCAAAACGTTGCTTATTGTTACAAACAGCAACATGCAACATGCTACCTCAGACCTCAGTCACTCTTTACATTAACAATCCAGCTCTAATAGAACAGTAGCATCACTATTTTGTAGCACGCAAGAACAAATAACTGCAACTGGTAACTTGCAGGGAACAAATAAACATAGTAAGACAACTAACTGAAACAAGTCATCCAACCAATAATTTTCTGAAAGCAAGTCTTCGTAGTGTAACAAAGTGCAACTTGCTCATAGAGATTATATTTATACTAAGGAACAAATCTTAGAGAAGATAAACCAAACATATCTCCGGAGAGCAGCAAAATGATCAAAACAATAAAGAGCAAGTAGAACTAGGAGGGAAAGATCAAACGACCAAGCAACATGATCTGCCTACATTTCACCTGAAATGTAAAACACCAAAAATGGCTGTCAAGCAAAATCAAATAGTGCCCAAAAATTTAGGAGTAATCAGAATCTGGCAGAACATCAAGCAATACAAACAATATTTTTTTTACATTAACCAAAGAAGGAAAGGCATTGCGTGGCATACAGAACCCGTAAGAATTTGTGGTCATTCATAGAAATTTAACTAAGGTCGAACAAGAATCTTGTGGAGCATCAATCAATAGTAATGTCTACATGCAAAATCATATGAAATCTTGCGGAGCATCAATCAATAGTAATGCCTACAAAAATCATATGATATATGATGAACAAACCAAGAGCATGCTATCTCCTGAGAGCAGCAAAATGATCATGGATTAGATGACTGAAGAACCAACCGGGAATATGCTATCTCCTGAAAGCAGCAAAATGATTGCAAACAGTAAAGAACAAGTACAGCTAGGAGAATGGAAAGAACCAATGACCAAACAACATGCTCAACCTGCATTTACGAGGAACCAGAACCTTGCGGAACATCAAACGATAGCAATACAAACAATACTTTTGCATTAAACAGAAAAGGAAAGCATTATTTGGCATACAGAACCATAATAATTGATGGTCAACCATAGCGTGCAAAATTATCTATGCCAGTGAGGATATTGGTTATTCTAATCTCCTAATACCTACTGACCTCCGTCTAACCAGATCTGCATTTGAGTGGCCTCAGATTCGCCTTTGCACAATTACACGACCCTTCCCCCGGTGTCTCCATCACCAGATCAATCTGTTCTTACCTTGGTGAAACTGCCCTGGTTATCACTCATAAGAAATGACCATCCAAGGACAGGGCCACTAAAATAAGCACATGATCAAAATACCCACAAGCGCCTCGATTGCTTGAGAAGTTGAGAGCATGCTTATATCAGCCATGGTCAATCATCATAGCGCCGACTAAGGATTTTGTTTCTTCGTTATAGAGCTGGTTGCTATAACCAGCTATGAGCAACTCTAGCAGACTCGCCAAAATGGGAAGTCCATTCAGTTCAGCAACCACAAATCGAGCTTAATCATAAAGCCATGCACCATTCGCAAACCAGGGTTAATCTTTATTGGTTGGTCACTACATTTGCTATATCCGCTCGTCACAAATTAATTGGTTTCTCATAAATGATTATGCACTAAGCACTCTACAGCAACAACAACAACAACAAAGCCTTTTAGTCCCAAACAAGTTGGGGTAGGCTAGGGGTGAACCTGCAGAAATAGATAATTGGCGAATATCAAGCCTTGTGCCACGAAGCATATCTTTTATCCCATGTCAAACAAAAACAAGGTTTATCCCCCTCCACATTACTCAAGAAAGGAAACGGAAACAGTGTTTCCATGGCTCGGCATCAATAATTCTTCAGTTGAACCGGTGCTCAGACCCGGTGCTTCCAACTCCAACAGCATTGCTAAGCGCATGTGCATTAATAACGAGACTACTGTTCAGAGAAAGCAATGCCAGATGAGCTTCAACAGCATGTAAATATGATAATCAGGTTCCGTTGCTAAAGCTCTCTGGCATTGTTTCTCTTGATTAATAGCCACATCAATAATCACATGCCCTTAGTAATGTTGCCGGAGTTGGAAACTACTGGTCTGAGGACCGATTCAGCTGGAGAATTATAACAGTCCAAGTTATAACTGCCACTGGAAACGTTGTTTCCTTTCTTAAGGCGGAGAACCAATGGGATGAACCTTGATTGACATAGAATAAAATATATACTTTGTGACCCAAGGCTTAATATTTGCCAATTTTTCTCAAACTGCAGCATAAAAGTTTAGATTCTTGGAACTAAGCGAAAGATGTAAGAAATATTAGTATATGACTATATGTAGATAAATTACCGCATCATTATTTATTAGAAATCAATCAGTTTGTAACGAATGGATATAGCAAACGTAGTTGACCAGCCAATAAAGATTCACCTTAGTGTTGTACAACTCCATACAAATCATATTTTTCAGGTCACTGAAGCAACAAATTATGCATCAGCCATATACTTGGCTGCATGGTGAATTTGATCAAAGAGAAGAAACAGAACTCACTCTTTATCACTCTATGCTGGGGGCTCATGAAGGAATTTAAATTCAGCTCTAATTGATACTCCACGATCCATGAATTCTTACATGTAGATGCACCAAGCAATGCTTGAAACCACTTGAGCTGGTTACAGGAACTTCTAGAGTCTCTTCTCTCTCGTTTATAGAATCCTGTGAACCAAAGAGGATGGTAACTGAGGCAGTGACGAAGATGATAAAGATGATGATGCAAACAAGGTTCCAATATTTGTTGGTAACGCTCCGCCACTGACGGTGAGGTGGTGATCTCCGGCTTACAAAAGCACAATTTCACAACTAAAATAGCTAGCGATCATTACCACATAGCAGACAAGATGGGCTTCTACAGAAAGATGTGGCCTTCCCGGACCATGTTTTGTCAATAGACAAACTTGTGGTGGTAACCAAAATCATACTGAATTCTGATGTTTAAATAGTTACTACTCCCTCCATCCCATAATATAAGAGCATTTTTTACACTACACATAATTACCCCAAAGGCTTTGCTTAGCCATAATATAAGAGTGTCAAAAACACTCTTATATTTTTCGGATGGAGGGAGTACGTCTAAATGGGCAAAGGCCGCGACTGTTATAAGCTAACCAGGAAGAGTGCAAGACAAAGCAATGCAAAATTATATATGTAAAGAGAAAGCTGCGACAACACATAATTACCCCAAATGCTTTGCTTAGCAAAAAAAAGAAGTTTAGAAGCTAGTAAAAACACATATCCTTCAAAGTTCACCAACCTTTTGTCTAGTGCATGATCCAAAAAAAATCAGTGGCAAACAGACAAAATTGGGAAAATCTTCGCAACGAACAAAAGAAAGCAATAAGGAAATATCACCTTGATGGCACAGATTAACCCAGCCACTCTATCAAAGCTGTCAAGTGTCAACACGTTGCTTATGGTTACAAACAGCAACATGCGACATGCTACCTCAGTCACTCTTTACATTAACAATCCAGTACTAAAAAAACAGTAGCATCGTTATTTTGTAGCACGCGAGAACAAATAGCTGCAACTGGCAACTTGTAGGAAACAAATAAACATAGTATGGAAACTAATTAAAACAAGTCATCCAACCAATACATTTCTGAACGCAAGTCTTCCTAGTGTAACAAAGTGCAACTTGCTCATAAAGAGATTATATTATACTAAGGAAAAAAACTTAAGAGAAGATAAACCAAAAGTATCTCCGGAGAGTAGCAAAATGATCACAAACAATAAACAGTGAGTAGAACTAGGAAGGAAAGATCAAATGACCAAGCAACAGCCAAAATAGTACCCAAAAAATTAGAAGTAACCAGAATCTTGCAGAACATCAAGCAATAGCAATACAAACAATATTTTTTTTACATCAACCAAAAAAGGAAAGGTATTGTTTGGCATACAGGATCCGTAAGAATTTGTGGTCATCCATAGAAACTTAAGGTGGAATCAGAATCTTGCAGAGCATCAATCAATAGTGACGTCTACATGCAAAATCATATGATATATGATGAACCAACAAAGAGTATGCTATCTCCTTCGATGTGTTCTTAAAATCCTGCAAATCAAAGATGCACGAAACACAAATACAGAACGGCAACAACATGGTACAATGTGCTTGAGACCAGATCTGCATTTGAGTGGCCTCAGATTCGTCGTTGCACGATCATACGACCCTTACCCCAGTGTCTCCATCACCAGATCAATCTGTTCATACATTGGTGAAACTGCCCTGGTTATCACTCATAAGAAATGACCATCCAAGGACAGTGCCACTAAAATATGCACATGATCAAAATACCCACAGGTGCCTTAATTGCTCGAGAGCATGCTTATATGAGCCATGGTCAATCATCATCACCCTGACTCAGGATTTTGTTTCTTGATTATTAGACCTGGTTGTTATAACCAGCTAAGAGCAAGTCTAGAAGACTCGCCAAAATGGAAAGTCCATTCAGCACAACACAGTTCAGCAACCACAAACTGAGCTTAATCATAAAGTCATGCACTATTCACAAACCAGGGTTAATCGTTATTGGTTGGTCACTACGTTTATTATATCTGCTTGTCACAAATTGATTGGTTTCTCATAAATGATCACTACATACTAATATTTCTTACATCTTTCACTCAATTACATGATTCTAAACTTCTATGTTGTAGGTTTAGAAAATTGGCGAATATCAAGCTTTGTGCCACGAAGCATATCTTTTATTCTACGTCAAGCAAGGTTTAGCCCCTTGGTTCTCCACATTACTTAAGAAAGTAAACAACATCTCCATGGCTCGGCGTCTGACAATTCTTCAGCTGAACTGCTGCTCAGACCAGTAGGTTCCAACTCTGACAGCATTACTAAGGGAAAGTGCATTAATAATGAGACTACACTTCAAGGGAAAGCAATGCCAGATGAGCTTCAACAGCAGTCTGAATATACACTCCCGCATATACTGCTGTCGAATATACACTCTCCTCACATATACATAATCAGCTTCTCTTCAGACTGTTGCTCCTCTGACATTGCTTTCTCTTGAGTAATAACCAGATCAATAAGGCACTTGCCCTTACTAATGCTGTCGCAGTTGGAAGCTACTGGTCTGAGGACCGATTCAGCTAGAGAATTATCAAAGTCCAAGTTATAACTGCCACTGGAACCGTTGTTTCCTTTCTTAAGGCAGAGAACCAATGGAATGAACCTTCACTGACATGGAATAAAATATATACTTTATGACTCAAAACTTTAATATTTGCCAATTTTCTACAACTACAGTGTAGAATTTTAGAATCATGTAACTGAGTGAAGGATGTAAGAAATATTAGTAGATGTAAATAAATTAACGCATCATTATTTATTAGAAATTAATCATTTTGTGACAAATGGATATAGCAAACGTAGGTGACCACCCAATAAAGATTCACCCTAATGTTGTACAGCTCCATACAAATCATATTTTTGAGATCCCTGAAGCAACAAATTATTTCTCAGCCATATACTTGGCTGCATGGGGAATTTGATCAAAAGAGAAGAAACAAAACTCACTTTTTATCACTCTTTATGCTGGGGCTCATGAAGGAATTTAAATCCAGCTCTAACTGATACTCCATGATCCGTGAATTCTTACATATAGATGCACCAAGCAATGCTTGAAACCACTTGAGCTGGGTTATAAGAACTTCTGGAGCCTCTTTTCTCCCTCGTTTATATAATCCTGTGAACCAAGGAGGACCAAGGTTATTGAGACAGAGACGAAGATGATAATGATGATGATGATAACGAGTTTCCAATATTTGTTGGTAACGCTCCGCCACTGACGGTGGCGTTGGTGATCTCCGGCGTACAAAAGCAGAATTCCACAACAAAAATAGCTATCGATCACCACAACATCACCAAAGTAATTGTAAAGGTTCTGGCAGTGCCACCGGTCAATTCCTATCATCGTTGAGTCCATCCCTACCCCTTAAGGCCTTGTTCGTTAATCCTACCCACACCGGGATCTGACCAAAACCTGGCCGAACCACGTGGTTTTGGCCCCGGTGAGGGTTGTATCCCGACCTACCTTATATGCGCCTTCGATTGGACCCTGCCAGATTTATACGCCTTCCAAACCCGCCCCAAACCGTCAGGCTTCAACCCCACCAGAGCCAGGGTTTAAACCCACATGCCTCACACGTGGAACCAAACCCCATGTTCGAGTCGTTACAAACTAAAAAGAGAAGAAGGTGAGAGCGGCAGCGGGCATGGCGGCATTGAAGGACTCGACAACGTGGAACCAAACCCCATGTCCAAGTCGTCCAGAACAGCTGAAATGATATGTTATTTTCCACTTTCCTTTTGTCAGATATTGAGTTGTCTATGCAATGCTAAGTATTCTGCATTTGAAATTCTAAATTGTTGGATATTGAATTGCCTATGCCACGGTTGCACTAATATGCACACTCTATTATAAATCACACAATTCAAACTTTTCCTGGTGTTGGGAGGGCAAAAGGTCTAACCGAATGGTTACAGTAGGCAGGGATTTTCGCGAAAAGAAAGGGTGTGGATGAACTGGTGGGAGGCGGCGCACCCTGATCTGGACCAGCGAGCGATCGACCCCAATCACTGCATTTACAGATGAGGTGGTGGGGGTGGGGTACCAGATCGAAACATGGAGGAAACGAGGTGCGGACGGCGGCTCAGATCTACGGCTTGGCGTCGCCAGAACCCTCGACCGGAAGCCGCGCCGGTCCCCCGCCACGCGGTACCCAAAGACCCCGCCGCCGCAGCGACGCCGACGACGCCGCGGAGGCTGCCCGAGCAGGGGCCTCCATGCCGGCGGCGACGCGGCGCGGCGCGGACGGGAGGGCTGGCCCCGCGAGGCAGCCGGATCCGACGCTGCCGCCGCTCGGGGGCGCGGGTCTGCGCCAAGGGCCGGGCCTCCTCATCGCCGCCGTTTTTTCGGGTGGCCGCGGTCTCGGGTGGTGCGGTCATCGGCCGCGGCGAGCGGGACGAGCGGAGAGGCGGGGTGAGCGCACGCCTCCGGCGCCGATGCACGCCGCTGCCTCACACTTAAACTAATGATGGGTGAGCCCGTGAGGGCGGCGGCTAGGGTTTTATTGTGTGTGTGGCTTTGGCAGGTGGACGCGGTGACGTGTGTGATCAGTCCAGTGTCGGATGTGGGGCGCCCGTGGGAAAATCCAACGGCCAGCGTCCATTCTCGATCTGTACTTTCTTTTTAATCCTTCAATAATGCTACACATACAAAGTAGTACAAAGGTTTAGTTAGGCTGGTCATACTTAGCACTAGGCTAAACGAAAATACAAAGGTGAACATGGGTGCACGCGCACACACATGAATAGTAAATTTATAAAAACTACTAGAAAAAATAAAAAATTCTGAAATTTCGCGGTATGAACCTAAGTCGATCATTCTACTCACGTGTGAAGTTTCATGATGTATTGACACCCATGGTATTCTTAGTGAAGAAAATACAAATGCAACCATACTATTCATTAAATAATGGTTTTTAATAGGACGCGTCTAGGGAGCAGCCGTTGGCTCCCTAGCGGTCCCGAGCGGCCACCTAGGTATGGTAAGTTTCTGTCCCTACCCAATCCAAAAAGGAAAGAAAGGGAAGGCGGCCCCCACGTGACGCACACAAAAACCACATGGTCCCCGGCGCACCACTCCAGTCCCCTGAACCCACATGATTCTAGTCCCCCGTTTCTCTTCCTTTTCTCCAGTCCTGCCTCCCCCCCCCCCCCCCCCACACCACTCCAGTCCTGAAGAGCGAGGCAGTTGCACTTCTTCCCCACGAAAGAAGCAACCAGGATTCCAGGAACACGCCATGGGAGCCTTCCTTATCTCAGGAGCTGTCATGGAAGATCTGTCAAGGTGAAGAACAAGAAGATCTAATATATGCAGTTTTTTAGGGGAAAAGAGAAGGAGAGAAGGGGGATGTACCAGGCTCTGCTGTAGATCTTCAACTTGAAAAGAGGATGAAGAAGGTGACATGTTCCTCTTCTTCTTCTTCGCCTTGAATCCAACTTCTCCAATCCTTCTCCACGTTGACTGCAACTGCTCCGATAATAGTTCACCCAAACTAGTGCAACAACACACATAAAACCAGGAATACACAAACATGGACTTGCATATTGTGCAACTTTTGTGTTTGTTGCGACCAACTATTTCAGGTAATCGAGCCAACTTTTTTTCATATTGTGCAACTCACACACAGACACAGGAAACAAATGAACATACTGTTGTAAAAAAAATGTAGCATATATAGGCCATATGTTCTGATTTGTTGCACATAGTACTAGATATATCTATAATGCAGTAATGTTTTAGTTCAAAAAGCAATGAATGGCTAAGAACTGAAAAAGACATAGTAGCAGATTGCTTCTTGGTGATCACTTCTTATGTGCAAAATTTGTTTGTTAGAAGCTCATCCACCCAGAACCTGGTTGGCAGACAAAAACAAAAGAAAATGAAGAAGTGTTACTACTTGTAAGATTGTCGATGGATGAGAAAAAAACTTCATGAAAAGACATGGGGGCCCATGTTGTATGCCCTCTTGGCCAAAATTGGAAGAATCCTCTATGTGAAACTATGGAAAAACATATGCGAATCAACCCAACAAACCACACGCTGGACGCGGTCTCCAGGCCATCACGTGCCCTTCCCTCCCCTTCGAAGATCTCACGCCCCATGGCCGCCAACTTCTTCCCCACGCCCTTACATGTCCCCACCTTCTTCCCCACGAAACAATGGTTTCCCAGGTCTGGATTTGCATCGCCAGAGCTACTATGGCAGATGAATCAAAGTGAAATAATAGTAGATCTGGAACAATTTGCTGTGAAAAAAGAAGAAAGGGGGAGGGCAGATCAGAACGTACCAAGGTGAAAAAAGAGGTGATCCTTTTCTCCTCCTGTTGAGATCATCCCTCCTTGACTTTCCCTTTCCCCTGGGGCTCTCACCAAATATCTGTTTGCAAAAATTAGCTTCTCCATAGTTTAAGAGAGCATAAACAAAGAAAAGAAAGGGGAGATCTTGTACCTGTGCAATTTCAACTGATTTTCGTGCACACTAAATCATGAGACAAGCCAACATTTGCAGCAGTGTGTGCAACAAAACGTAGAAAATGTGCAAATATATAGAAGAGAGCACATAGAGTATCTTATTTCACACATAATGCAGAAGAACCGATGTCCATGTAGCAAAAGAAAAAAAAGGAAAGTATGCTGTAGGTACTATGAAAAGATAACTACCAGCTAGACAAGAATCTGGTTTGCAGGTGCTTTTTTTTCCTTTGATCTTTCAACACAATAGTATATTTGACTTTGTAGCTGAGAATTATGTGTACGAATCTACAACAGCTCCTCCACCCCCATAACCTGCAAAAACCACACATGATGCAAAAAAGAAGCCTAAGAAAAAAAGAACCAACTTTGGGTTGTATTTGTGCAACTTAACCAGTACAAGTGTGCAACTGACAACACTCCCATATCCATTCACTTGTGCGGTTTGAATTTCAGTAGTTGGCATCTTCAAGTCATATAAAAGTTGAAGATGCCAACTCATATAATTTCAAATTCATTTTGGTTTTAGCTAAAAAATTGTATGCAAAATTCCAGAAAAAACTTATGTTGGCTGATGTGCAACTACATCATCTATTTTGTGCAACTGCAAGTACTCCTGCATGCAATTCATGTTACATGTGTGTGCAACTATGTAATGAATTTTGAACTGGTGAACATGATGAATTTAGCATGTTTGAACACAAGGAATGTAAAAATAGTAAATTTTAAAAGATTATAATCTTCCAAAAAAGTAGTGCAATTACATTCAAGTGAAAATAAGATGCATGTGAACACATAAGGATGCCAACTATTAAATGGTTCTTGTGCAACTAAAGGAGTTAAAGATGCCAAATCATGTGACATTGTTGTGCAACTATTAAAAGAATCGGGGATGCCAACTCCTGATTTGTTCTTGTGCAACTAAAATAGTTGAGGATGCCAACTCATATGATATTGTTGTGGGACTATTTAAAAAGTTGAGAATGCCAACTCCCAAATGGTTCTGGTGCAACTATGGAAGTTGAGGATGCCAACTCGTATGATACTGTTGTGCAACATTTGAAAAGTTGAGGATACCAACTCCTAATTGATTGTTGTGCAACTATAAAAGTTCAGGATGCATCTATAAAAGTTGAGGATACCTCTCCTTCACTAGGAGCTGCATCTCTTTCTACAACCATTTTTTATCTGTAGAAAAAGCAAACAAACAAATTAGTCAAAGCAATCAAATGTATAAAAGAAAATATGAGCAAGAAAATTGATACAAAAAATGCCATGGGGTAAGCAACTCATGATGATTTTCCAAAGCACACCTACAAAGCAAAAAAACAGTGTGCAACTTGATGCACTGTATGGCCAACTGGGCACACATGAGCATGCAACCAAAAAAATTAGCATACACACCGCCTAGACATGATTTAGGCACTGGAGCCAAAACTAAACTAGCCGTCAACCGTGCAACTAGATAGCCTTTCCCTGTGCAATTGTATAAGTGTGGCTAAGCCAGCTAGGATATGTACTCCTATACGAACGTATACCCCCTTGACAACAGGGCACACATGAGTGTGCAATAAAAAAACCACACACACACACTGCTTGAACATAGTTTACACAGTGCATCCATCTAAACGCCATCGATTGTGCAACTGGTTAGCCCTCATTGTGCAACTCCATAAGTTGGCAAGCCAACTGAGATATGTATATGCGTCATCCAACTACGTTTGCATTCATGTGCAACTATTACAACAAACTAGCCAACTGGTTACTTATATGCATGCAACTTATGAGAAAATGGAGAAAACACACGGATGCATTTACGAGAAAATAGGTTCATAATGTAATGAAGCTCTAGAGAGAGTATCATGTTAACAAGACAATTGCAGTCTAGGTAAGAATAGACGAATCAAAATAGGATCCTGACCATACCAATAGAGGCAAAATTAGAACAGCTTACCATGAAAATCCAACTCAAACCCACAACTAAAATCCTAATCGCCGTACAAACCCACCACTAATCCTAATCACCTTAGCTCCTTGAGCAAGATGCCAAAACTACTGTACAGATCAACACTCCAATCATCAAAATTCCAAGCATCATACCAGAGATTGACTAGCAGGATTACAAAAGTGATGCGTATGCACAATGAATTCGACTGCTTTTCCTCAAAAAATACCTAAAAGGGGTTGAGTTGACAATCTGTGAGAATGAAAATGTTGTTGATGTTTCAGTACTAGTACTATTTGGTTAAGGCAGCAGACTATACACGCATAAGTGGAGGCGGATTAGATGACTGAATGAAAATTAATCGATGACATAAATGAACTGCATAGACATCAGAAGTCCGATTGCTCCCATCAATATCTGGTAGATCAGATTACAACTGTTAAGCAACAAAATTTGTATTTTCTACTTCAGCTGCCATATAAATCCAAGTTGAATCAACATTGCAAGTAAAATTCCCAAGTCCATACTACTAAATATATGAACTTTCCAGAGTAAATTTATGAAGTAGGAAAATGACAGCAAAGGCAAATGACTAGTATCAACCAGATTTAGGTCCAACAACGTTCATTCTTGTAAACCCAAACAAGTTCACGGCTGAATCCGCTCGAGGAGACCAGTGAAGAGAGATAGAGAGAGATATCAGGGAGGGTGTTTGGGGGATAGATAGATCAGTGGAGAGAAGGAAGGGGAATACTACCTACATGTGAGGATTCACAGCCGAACAGAGCTGCCATGAGCTCGTACAAGGCCCACTGCGAGTCTGCGAGTCTTGTGCGGCGGGGCCAAGGCACCTGGCCACGCTGTCGAATCGGCGGGGGAGGGAGGGGGGGGTCGAGGGGAGCGGCGCTCAACGGCGGAGAGGCGAGTGCCCGTGGCAGAAGATGAGTCGCAGCGGCGCCGAAGGTAGGGAACTGCTTCCTGCGGCGGCTCATGGTGGCGGGGAAGACGCGAGGCCTGGTGGGTTGGCAATGGGCAACGGCGGCGACAGGTCAGCGAAGGCAAGCTGGCGTCGTCAGGAGGCGGCGCGAGGGAGGAGGCGGGGCGTGCCGCGGCGGTCGTTAGTGGAGGAGGAAGGTCGTGGGGCTCGGGAGTGGATAAGATTTGTGTTTCTTTTTTTTAGTTGAGAGCTGGACCGAGCGTGTGAGGTCGCTGTCGGCTGTCGCTTAGCGCGGCCGCTCGATCTCGCCGAACAGTGCGCGTGCACTTTTAAGATTTTAGGTTTTTAATATAGCTTCGGTTAGCTTTGATTTTGTTATTTTTGCCCAGATTACCACGGATGTGATTTCTTCGTAAAACTTCATATGCGATTATACCGGTTGACTATGTATATTAAATAAATAAATTCAGATTTTTTTTTGTTTTTCTAGCATATTTTTTTAATTTACTATCCATAAAGGGTGCGTGCGCGCGCGCTCATGTTCACCAAATCCGCGTCCTAGCCTAAGCTATTATCTTCATAATGCAAAGTAACATAATAGTAGTATCATGGATGGCTTCATCTATTAGCTTGTAGACTCATATTGTCTTAGAAGGCGTTATGTTACAGTAATATACTATGTTACCACCTCTCATTAACTATTTGCCACATAAGCTAAATTTTCTTGGAGTGTGCTAGGTTACTAGCTAAGTTACTCCTACTATGACTAGCCTTAGGGCCTGTTCGGAGTCCCTCCCGATCCGTGACTCCGCTCCCGGAGCAGCGGGAGCCGCAGTTCAAAATCATGGAGCAGGGAAACAGGTACTCCGCGGATTCTTGGATTTGGCGGAGCTGGTGGTTTCCCGAACAGCTCCTTAACCTTCCAAACCAATTCTCTCTCCTCCTCAATTTAAGTGGTGGTGGACCCCACATCCCCTATTACCAACCACAATCCTCCGTATCAGTTTGTACGTAAAATATTTATAAGTTAACCTTTGTAGATGTAAGGGTTGTTTAGTTCTAAGCCAAAAGCCACCGAGCCAAAATATTGGCGTTACCACGGCCACCACGTATCTCTGGATGACAGCCAATGCGCCACGCCCTCTTCCAGTTCATTTCTACGCCAATCGCTGGCAAAGTCACGGGCGCCCAAAAGGCTCGCCAATTTTTTGGCTTGCCCACGAGTTGGTGGGGCTACCATGGGCAAGATCCAAACAGCCCCATAGCATTACTCATAATCCTCGGTGTGTTTTTTTGGCTAAGGATCCCTGCCGGTCATCGGCTACATTTTCTGCCGGTTGCTACGTCCGCCGCTTGCGAGTTTTCCGTGGGATGCACGTCCTCGTGTGGAGCCATGTAGCTCTATCCCTTGTCCACATGTTTCTTATCCCCCCTCTTGCATCTTCTCCCATGCCTTCCCAACAGCGGATAACATGTCCTTCTCGTGCAGGTGGCCGTGCGACTTCTCCTTCGGCGAGCACCAAGCACGAGTTGCTGGGGTGAGCCGGTGCTATGTGCCATCTCCTTTCCCTCGTGCGAGCAGCAACCGACAGTGTGCCAAGAAGCGGTCGTCCACACCCGAGGTACGGTGGCGTCCCATCGATGCCGCAACCATTCATGGAGGGAGTTGCAATTAGCAGAGCTCGTGATACGACTGTTTCGTCGGCGAGCTTCAGCTGGCGATGGCGAGAGCTGCAAGCTCTCATGGAGAGAGATGCAACCAACCAGCGGATAAGCCACAACCGCGACGCCCGCAAGTTATGACAATGACGACGCCAAAAGCCTCAACCAGAGATGATAGAAGTTGGGGCGGCCAATGAAGCTGCAATAGGCTATGAAAAGCTTCGACTAAGGACTGGAAAAGTTTCAACCAGCACGGCGAGACGGTTTTTGTTGGGACCAGTGGGACGATTTTGTTGGGGAACGTAGTAATTTTTAAAAAAAATCTACGCACACGCAATATCATGATGATGCGTAGCAACGAGAGGGGAGAGTGTTGTCCACGTACCCTCGTAGACCGAAAGCGGAAGCGTTATGACAACGCGGTTGATGTAGTCGTACGTCTTCACGATCCGACCGATCCAAGTACCGAACGCACGGCACCTCCGAGTTCAGCACACGTTCAGCTCGATGACGTTCCACGAACTCCGATCTAGCAGAGCTTTACGGGAGAGTTCCGTCAGCACAACGGCGTGATGACGGTGATGATGTTGCTACCGACGCAGGGCTTCGCCTAAGCACCGCTACGATATGACCGAGGTGGATTATGGTGGAGGGGGGCACCGCACACGGCTAAAAGATCAACTGATCAACTTGTGTGTCTATGGGGTGCCCCCCTCCCCCGTATATAACGGAGTGGAGGAGGGGGAGGGCCGGCCCTCTATGGCAAGCCCTCGAGGAGTCCTACTCCCACCGGGAGTAGGATTCCCCCCTTCCCTAGTTGGACTAGGAGAGAAGGAAGGGGGAGAGAGGGAGGAAGGAAAGGGGGGCGCCGCCCCCCTCCTAGTCCAATTCGGACCAGAGGGGAAGGGGGCGTGCGGCCTGCCCTGGCCTCCTCTCTCTCTCTCCACTATGGCCCAATAAGGCCCATACACTTACCGGGCGGTTCCGGTAACCTCCCGGTACTCCGATAAAATCCCGACTTCACCCAGAACTATTCCCATGTCCAAATATAGGCTTCCAATATATCGATCTTTATGTCTCGACCATTTCGAGACTCCTCGTCATGTCCGTGATCATATCCGGGACTCCGAACTACCTTCGGTACATCAAAACACATAAACTCATAAATACCAATCGTCACCGAACATTAAGCGTGCGGACCCTACGGGTTCGAGAACTATGTAGACATGACCGAGACACGTCTCCGGTCAATAACCAATAGCGGAACCTGGATGCTCATATTGGTTCCTACATATTCTACGAAGATCTTTATTTGTCAAACCGCATAACAACATACGTTGTTCCCTTTGCCATCGGTATGTTACTTGCCTGAGATTCGATCGTCGGTATCTCAATACCTAGTTCAATCTTGTTACCGGCAAGTCTCTTTACTCGTTCCGTAATACATCATCCCGCAACTAACTCATTAGTTGCATTGCTTGCAAGGCTTATAGTGATGTGCATTACCGAGAGGGCCCAGAGATACCTCTCCGACAATCGGAGTGACAAATCCTAATCTTGATCTATGCCAACTCAACAAGTACCATCGAAGACACCTGTAGAGCACCTTTATAATCACCCAGTTACGTTGTGACGTTTGGTAGCACACAAAGTGTTCCTCCGGTATTCGGGAGTTGCATAATCTCATAGTCATAGGAACATGTATAAGTCATGAAGAAAGCAATAGCAATATACTAAACGATCGAATGCTAAGCTAACGGAATGGGTCAAGTCAATCACATCATTCTCTAATGATTAACGGGATCACATCATTAGAGAATGATGTGATCCCGTTAATCAAATGACAACTCATGTCTATGGCTAGGAAACTTAACCATCTTTGATTCAACGAGCTAGTCAAGTAGAGGCATACTAGTGACACTGTGTTTGTCTATGTATTCACACATGTACTAAGTTTCCGGTTAATACAATTCTAGCATGAATAATAAACATTTATCATGATATAAGGAAATATAAATAACAACTTTATTATTGCCTCTAGGGCATATTTCCTTCAGTCTCCCACTTGCACTAGAGTCAATAATCTAGATTACACAGTAATGATTCTAACACCCATGGAGTCTTGATGTTGATCATGTTTTGCTCGTGAGAGAGGCTTAGTCAATGGGTCTGCAACATTCAGATCCGTATGTATCTTGCAAATCTCTATGTCTCCCTCCTTGACTTGGTCGCGGATGGAATTGAAGCGTCTCTTGATGTGCTTGGTTCTCTTGTGAAATCTGGATTCCTTTGCCAATGCAATTGCACCAGTATTGTGACTTAGGGTCATCCGGATCAGTGTCAAAGCTTGCATCGACGTAACCATTTACGACGAGCTCTTTGTCACCTCCATAAACGAGAAACATATCCTTAGTCCTTTTCAAGTATTTCAGGATGTTCTTGACCGCTGTTCAGTGATCCACTCCTGGATTACTTTGGTACCTCCCTGCTAAACTAATAGCAAGGCACACATCAGGTCTGGTACACAACATTGCATACATGATAGAGCCTATGGCTGAAGCATCGGGAACATCTTTCATTTTCTCTCTATCTTCTGCAGTGGTCGGGCATTGAGTCTGACTCAACTTCACACCTTGTAACACAGGCAAGAACCCTTTCTTTGCTTGATCCATTTTGAACTTCTTCAAAACTTTATCAAGGTATGTGCTTTGTGAAAGTCCAATTAAGCGTCTTGATCTATCTCTATAGATCTTGATGCCCAATATATAAGCAGCTTCACCGAGGTCTTTCATTGAAAAACTCTTGTTCAAGTATCCTTTTATGCTATCCAGAAATTCTATATCATTTCCAATCAACAATATGTCATCCACATATAATATTAGAAATGCTACAGAGCTCCCACTCATTTTCTTGTAAATACAGGCTTCTCCAAAAGTCTGTATAAAACCATATGCTTTGATCACACTATCAAAACGTTTACTCCAACTCCGAGATGCTTGCACCAGTCCATAAATGGATCGCTGGAGCTTGCACACTTTGTTAGCATCCTTTGGATCGATAAAACCTTCAGGTTGCATCATATACAACTCTTCTTCTAGAAATCCATTCAGGAATGCAGTCTTTACATCCATTTGCCAAATTTCATAATCATAAAATGCGGCAATTGCTAACATGATTCAGACGGACTTAAGCATCGCTACGGGTGAAAAGGTCTCATCGTAGTCAACTCCTTGAACTTGTCGAAAACCTTTTGCAACAAGTCGAGCTTTGTAGACAGTAACATTACCGTCAGCGTCAGTCTTCTTCTTGAAGATCCATTTATTCTCGATGGCTTGCCGATCATCGGGCAAGTCAACCAAAGTCCACACTTTGTTCTCATACATGGATCCCATCTCAGATTTCATGGCCTCAAGCCATTTCGAGGAATCTGGGCTCATCATCGCTTCCTCATAGTTCGTAGGTTCGTCATGGTCAAGTAACATGACCTCCAGAACAGGATTACCGTACCACTCTGGTGCGGATCTTACTCTGGTTGACCTACGAGGTTCGGTAGTAACTTGATCTGAAGTTACATGATCATCATCATTAGCTTCCTCACTAATTGGTGTAGGAGTCACAGGAACAGATTTCTGTGATGAACTACTTTCCAATAAGGGAGCAGGTACAGTTACCTCATCAAGTTCTACTTTCCTCCCACTCACTTCTTTCGAGAGAAACTCCTTCTCTAGAAAGGATCCATTCTTAGCAACGAATGTCTTGCCTTCGGATCTGTGATAGAAGGTGTACCCAACAGTCTCCTTTGGGTATCCTATGAAGACACATTTCTCCGATTTGGGTTCGAGCTTATCAGGTTGAAGCTTTTTCACATAAGCATCGCAGCCCCAAACTTTAAGAAACGACAACTTTGGTTTCTTGCCAAACCATAGTTCATAAGGCGTCGTCTTAACGGATTTAGATGGTGCCCTATTTAACGTGAATGCAGCCGTCTCTAAAGCATAACCCCAAAATGATAGCGGTAAATCAGTAAGAGACATCATAGATCGCACCATATATAGTAAAGTACGATTACGACGTTCGGACACACCATTACGCTGTGGTGTTCCGGGTGGCGTGAGTTGCGAAACTATTCCGCATTGCTTCAAATGAAGACCAAACTCGTAACTCAAATATTCTCCTCCACGATCAGATCGTAGAAACTTAATTTTCTTGTTACGATGATTTTCCACTTCACTCTGAAATTCTTTGAACTTTTCAAATGTTTCAGACTTATGTTTCTCAAGTAGATATACCCATATCTGCTTAAATCATCTGTGAAGGTGAGAAAATAACGATACCCGCCGCGAGCCTCAACATTCATCGGACCACATACAACAATATGTATGATTTCCAACAAATCTGTTGCTCGCTCCATTGTTCCGGAGAACGGCGTTTTAGTCATCTTGCCCATGAGGCATGGTTCGCAAGTACCAAGTGATTCATAATCAAGTGATTCCAAAAGTCCATCAGTATGGAGTTTCTTCATGCGCTTTAATTACACCAATATGACCTAGACGGCAGTGCCACAAATAAGTTGCACTATCATTATCAACTCTGCATCTTTTGGCTTCAATATTATGAATATGTGTATCACTACTATCGAGATTCAATATAAATAGACCACTTTTCAAGGGTGCATGACCATAAAAGATATTACTCATATAAATAGAACAACCATTATTCTATGATTTAAATGAATAACCGTCTCGCATCAAACAAGATCCAGATATAATGTTCATGCTCAACGCTGGCACCAAATAACAATTATTCAGGTCTAAAACTAATCCCGAAGGTAGATGTAGAGGTAGCGTGCCGACCGCGATCACATCGACTTTGGAACCATTTCCCACGCGCATCGTCACCTCGTCCTTAGCCAATCTTCGCTTAATCCGTAGTCCCTGTTTTGAGTTGCAAATATTAGCAACAGAACCATTATCAAATACCCAGGTGCTACTGCGAGAATTAGTAAGGTACACATCAATAACATGTATATCACATATACCTTTGTTCACCTTGCCATCCTTCTTATCCGCCAAATACTTGGGGCAGTTCCGCTTCCAGTGACCAGTCCCTTTGCAGTAGAAGCACTCAGTCTCAGGCTTAGGTCCAGACTTGGGCTTCTTCACTTGAGCAGCAACTTGCTTGCCGTTCTTCTTGAAGTTCCCCTTCTTCCCTTTACCCTTTTTCTTGAAACTGGTGGTCTTGTTGACCATCAACACTTGATGCTCCTTCTTGATTTCTACCTCCGCAGCCTTTAGCATCGCGAAGAGCTCGGGAATTGTCTTATCCATCCCTTGCATATTATAGTTCATCACGAAGCTCTTGTAGCTTGGTGGCAGTGATTGAAGAATTCTGTCAATGACACTATCATCCGGAAGATTAACTCCCAGTTGAATCAAGTGATTGTTATACCCAGACATTTTGAGTATATGCTCACTGACAGAACTATTCTCCTCCATCTTGCAGCTGTAGAACTTATTGGAGACTTCATATCTCTCAATCCGGGCATTTGCTTGAAATATTAACTTCAACTCCTGGAACATCTCATATGCTCCATGACGTTCAAAACGTCGTTGAAGTCCCGGTTCTAAGCCGTAAAGCATGGCACACTGAACTATCGAGTAGTCATCAGCTTTGCTCTGCCAGACGTTCATAACATCTGGCGTTGCTCCTGCAGCGGGTTTGGCACCTAGCGGTGCTTCCAGGACGTAATTCTTCTGTGCAGCAATGAGGATAATCCTCAAGTTACGGACCCAGTCCGTGTAATTGCTACCATCATCTTTCAACTTTGCTTTCTCAAGGAACGCATTAAAATTCAACGGAACAACAGCACGGGCCATCTATCTACAACAACATAGACATGCAAAATACTATCAGGTACTAAGTTCATGATAAATTAAAGTTCAATTAATCAAATTACTTAAGAACTCCCACTTAGATAGACATCCCTCTAATCATCTAAGTGATCACGTGATCCATATCAACTAAACCATGTCCGATCATCACGTGAGATGGAGTAGTTTTCAATGGTGAACATCACTATGTTGATCATATCTACTATATGATTCACGCTCGACCTTTCGGTCTCAGTGTTCCGAGGCCATATCTGCATATGCTAGGCTCGTCAAGTTTAACCCGAGTATTCTGCGTGTGCAAAACTGGCTTGCACCCGTTGTATGTGAACGTAGAGCTTATCACACCCGATCATCACGTGGTGTCTCGGCACGACGAACTTTCGCAACGGTGCATACTCAGGGAGAACACTTATACCTTGAAATTTAGTGAGAGATCATCTTATAATGCTACCGTCGATCTAAGCAAAATAAGATGCATAAAAGATAAACATCACATGCAATCAATATAAGTGATATGATATGGCCATCATCATCTTGTGCCTTTGATCTCCATCTCCAAAGCACCGTCATGATCACCATCGTCACCGGCGCGACACCTTGATCTCCATCGTAGCATCGTTGTCGTCTCGCCAACTATTGCTTCTACGACTATCGCTACCGCTTAGTGATAAAGTAAAGCAATTACATGGCGATTGCATTTCATACAATAAAGCGACAACCATATGGCTCCTGCCAGTTGCCGATAACTCGATTACAAAACATGATCATCTCATACAATAAAATTTAGCATCATGTCTTGACCATATCACATCACAACATGCCCTGCAAAAACAAGTTAGACGTCCTCCACTTTGTTGTTGCAAGTTTTATGTGGCTGCTACGGGCTGAGCAAGAACCGTTCTTACCTACGCATCAAAACCACAACGATATTTCGTCAAGTATGTGCTGTTTTAACCTTCACAAGGATTGGGCGTAGCCACACTCGATTCAACTAAAGTTGGAGAAACTAACACCCGCCAACCACCTGTGTGCTAAGCACGTCGGCAGAACCAGTCTCGCGTAAGCGTACGCGTTATGTCGGTCTGGGCCGCTTCATCCAACAATACCGCCGAATCAAAGTGTGACATGCTGGTAAGCAGTATGACTTGTATCGCCCACAACTCACTTGTGTTCTACTCGTGCATATAACATCTACGCATAAACCTGGCTCGGATGCCACTGTTGGGGAACGTAGTAATTTCAGAAAATTTCCTACGCACACGCAAGATCATGGTGATGCATAGCAACGAGAGGGGAGAGTGTTGTCCACGTACCCTCGTAGACCGAAAGCGGAAGCGTTATGACAACACGGTTGATGTAGTCGTACGTCTTCAGATCCGACTGATCCAAGTACCGAACGCACGGCACCTTTGAGTTCAGCACACGTTCAGCTCGACGACGTCCCACGAACTCCGATCCAGCAGAGCTTTACGGGAGAGTTCCGTCAGCGCAACGGCATGATGGCGGTGATGATGTTGCTACCGACGCAGGGCTTCGCCTAAGCACCGCTACGATATGACCGAGGTGGATTATGGTGGAGGGGGGCACCGCACACGGCTAAAAGATCAACTGATCAACTTGTGTGTCTATGGGGTGCCCCCTCCCCCGTATATAAAGGAGTGGAGGAGGGGGGAGGGCCGACCCTCTATGGCGCGCCCTGGAGGAGTCCTACTCCCACCGGGAGTAGGACCCCCCTTCCCTAGTTGGACTAGGAGAGAAGGAAGGGGGAGAGAGGGAGGAAGGAAAGGGGGGCGCCGCCCCCTCCTAGTCCAATTCGGACCAAAGGGGAAGGGGGCGCGCGGCCTGCCCTGGCCTCCTCTCTCTCTCTCTCCACTATGGCCCAATAAGGCCCATACACTTACCGGGGGGTTCCGGTAACCTCCCAGTACTCCGGTAAAATCCCGATTTCACCCAAAACTATTCCGATGTCCAAATATAGGCTTCCAATATATCGATCTTTATGTCTCGACCATTTCGAGACTCCTCGTCAAGTCTGTGATCATATCCGGGACTTCGAACTACCTTCAGTACATCAAAAGACATAAACTCATAATACCGATCGTCACCGAACGTTAAGCGTGCGGACCCTACGGGTTCGAGAACTATGTAGACATGACCGAGACACGTCTCCGGTCAATAACCAATAGCGGAACCTGGATGCTCATATTGGTTCCTACATATTCTACGAAGAACTTTATCGGTCAAACCGCATAACAACATACGTTGTTCCCTTTGTCATCGGTATGTTACTTGCCCGAGATTCGATCGTCGGTATCTCAATACCTAGTTCAATCTCATTACCGGCAAGTCTCTTTACTCGTTCCGTAATACATCATCCCGCAACTAACTCATTAGTTGCATTGCTTGCAAGGCTTATAGTGATGTGCATTACCGAGAGGGCCCAGAGATACCTCTCCGACAATCGGAGTGACAAATCCTAATCTTGATCTATGCCAACAACAAGTACCATCGGAGACACCTGTAGAGCACCTTTATAATCACCCAGTTACGTTGTGACGTTTGGTAGCACACAAAGTGTTCCTCCGGTATTCAGGAGTTGCATAATCTCATAGTCATAGGAACATGTATAAGTCATGAAGAAAGCAATAGCAATATACTAAACGATCGAATGCTAAGCTAACGGAATGGTTCAAGTCAATCACATCATTCTCTAATGATGTGATCCCGTTAATCAAATGACAACTCATGTCTATGGCTAGGAAACTTAACCATCTTTGATTCAACGAGCTAGTCAAGTAGAGGCATACTAGTGACACTCTGTTTGTCTATGTATTCACACATGTACTAAGTTTCCGGTTAATACAATTTTAGCATGAATAATAAACATTTATCATGATATAAGGAAATATAAATAACAACTTTATTATTGCCTCTAGGGCATATTTCCTTCAGATTTTTGTTGGAACCGGCACCCCGCAATGTTGCCCCCGTCATACCACAGTGTTGGAGAAGAAAAAAGGGACAAATATGTGGGGGTTGATTGAACGACTCGGGGGCGACACGATCTAACGATGTATGGGGTGACTGGTGAAGGATTCAGCCAGTTGGCCGACAGCTGGTAGTGGCCTTCAAGCAAATAGAGGAGGCATCCTTTCATAGCCATGGAAGCACTGCAAACGAGGTTCGCTTTCACATTCAGAAAGTCAAGCCAATGTCCTCTCCAATATGAACTGATACCAAAAATGTCAACCAAAGATTGACATGTCTACACGCACGGGCCGGTGATGGCTTTTATAATTTACGCATTTGTAGGGATTATTTGTTACATGTTCTCTTTATATTTAGTGTCCCATTGAACCAAATAGGTGTCCATTACCATGATTACCAGTTTTTACAATTTTTATTATGAGCATTGCATATTAGTGTTTTTAATTTAGTTTTTATTTGTTTTCTTCTGTCTATAGGTGTTTTGGAGCAACCTAGCACCAAGTACGATGGAAGGGCCAAATATGGGTTAAATACAGAGGACTTCCAATACCAGACTTCGTGTTTTAGAGAGTGGAAAAGTGATCATTCCAAAGTGCTTCCAAGTCAACATCTAATATCATCGGCGCTTCAGCGTCACTCTCACGATTCCAACGAGCCCAGGAACGTGAAAATCAGAGTTCGTATGAAAAATGGTGACCAAATACCGAAGACCTCCAGAGCAAGCACAATAAACGTGGGAAGATAATGATGATATGCTGAGACTATGTTGTACCACTTCGATGATGATGATCAGACGTTCCTTTTTCATATAGTTTCAACATATGTGTATATTGTAATTGTATAAAACCTATAAAAATACAAATACAACAGAACAAAAAAAGGAAATCTTAGTAGAAGGAGGGATTTTGGAGTAGCAGCAGCACTGCCTTACCAGTGCGTGGGTCCTAGAGCCGCGCTACAGAATAATATTAGCGGTAGCGATGGCTAGAAGCGCGCTACCAGTAGGTATAGGTAGTAGTAGCTATGGGTTAGAAACGCGTTGCTGCTAAAAGTTAGCTGTAGTGTGGGCACCCGCGCTACTGCTAGCCAATAAACCCGCGCCACTACTAGGGTTTTCCCTAGTAGTGCACGCTCGTCTGCAAGCGTTGGCTCCTCCACGCTGCCATGACGGCCTTTCTTCGCCGCTTCCGCAACCTCCACCCGCCCAGCCTTCTCGACTTCTATATGTTGTCACCACAGGTACCCACTGACGGTGTCCTGGACTAGGGGGTACTCACCACGTCGTCTCCCGATCAGTTAGATTGGGCCGAGGACCCCATGGCCGCATATTCGTGGGCCAGTTCGGACAACCCCTGCCGCATACAAGGAAGACTCCACAAAGACTTGGCGCCCAAGACAAGGACTCTCCTAAACCCTAGGCCTCCGGTGTCTTATATAAACCGAGGCCAGGCTAGTCAATAGACAATCTCATATTCATTACTACAATCTCGTGGTAGATACGTGTACTCTGTACTACACCCATATGAATACAATCAAAAGTAGCATGTAGGGTATTATCTCATCAAGAGAGCCCGAAGCTGGGTAAAACCCCGTGTCCATGTTACCATCGCTCCAAGATGCCTAGCTTAGGACCCCTACTACGAGATATGCCGGATATTGAACCGACATTGGTGCTTTCATTGAGAGCCTGCTGGGTGTTCGTCGCGGATCGATGGGATAACCAGGTGATATTCTTCTGATTAGATCGTTCTGTAATGAATAATTTATTTTGAGCCATGTTGTTGGTCTGCACTAATTATTCGCAGATCAAAAGTATAGGCGGCCATGTCCATGAGCGACAGGCGCCACCGTTCCCTAATGGTCTGGTCATGGACGTGTTGTGGCCGACTGGCCGCGAAGCGTACAAGAGCACCAGCTGAATACTAGTCCAACTAGTGGCCAAATCGGAGATGATCGGCCGCTACTATTTTTTCCTCCACCGGCCGAAGTCCCAGGCCAAGTCCCCTGGCCAATTTCCTGCTGCTAGTAGTGTTCCCGTAGAAAGAGAATCTACACCACGTGAAGCATCAGGAAAGTTATTCAATTTGTTAATTGGTATTATTAGTATAAGTGCAACACGATCTTCGAGATCTAATCAATGCGTAGTATGCCTTAGCTTTGCTTTTCTAATTCACGTGAAGGCCAAATCTAATGCTTGATTTTTTGTTGATTCTTCGTCAATTTCCACTGCAATTTCTCCTGGAGGATGGTCTGGTTTAATACTAGGTCACCTGGGATCTTGAAGAATTTTCTCTTCGGTCTGCTACGTGCAAAATAATTCCAGGTTTCATCTTTCCTAACTATTCGGTTAGCACGTAAATTTATTACGCATGGAATTTTTTTGTTGGCGTGTACTGCATTATTTTGGCAGAGAAATTCTACCGACGTTTGTACCTGGCGTTAATCCGGCCAGCCTCTCCCTGTCACCTGGGCAGGCCGACCTTCGCCGACATCGCCGTACCATGACGCCATCGTGCCATCGAGCTAGTCTCAGTGCTCAGGCCATATTTACCAAACCTTTTTTGCATAAATTAATTATGCACCCCTTTTTTCACTATTATTATTTCTTGGTTGCACTACTTTGTGTGTGCATGCAATCTATTTAGGTTGGGCTGCGCCAACACCTGCGCACATCCCTTTGTCAGCATTACCACGCGACCACTTCACCGGGCCTCCCTCGACGCTCAGGCCATATCTCTTTCATTATTTACTTCACTTATATTAATTAAGTAGAAGATTTTTTTTAATATACATTATTATCTGTCATTACTTTTGGTTGGCACTATTTTATCTGTGCAGCCAATCGACTTAGACTGAGCCGCACTGTCGCCTCCATCGACCAAATTGTGTTGTCGCCTTGGCGCGCTGCCCTTTGTTGGCAACCCCGCGTCGTCGCTTCGTCAACCTAGCTACTCAGCCGGAGACTCCGGTGTCACCCGCCGACCCGCTCCATCACCGCGGCTGGACTGGGGGCTTCACCTTTTCAGAGTGCCGAACTCTCCGCTCGGCCACCTCGGGACCAGCCTGGGGGCTGGAACCTTGCCCCGCATCAAGCTCGGACCGCGTCATCAATGCCGAACACATTAACCAGCTAAGTCGCTTTCGTGCTCAAAGTTTTAAATTTTGTTCGGTTCGACCAAGCATTATACCTTTTTGGTAAAAAGTTGTATGTGAAAAACTTCCTCGTCAAAACTTTGTTTGTGACACACAAATTCAAATACGCCGTTTACTTGGGGGCTTCCTTTATGAAGCCTTTCCTCTTGCAAATGATTACACTTGTACGGCTTCGTTCCTTGTTCGTGTATTACGCCACAATATGCACCATGTTGACTTAAGTGTTCCGCAAGCTGGGTTGCCTCGCTCCTGTGTTTATCCCTACGTTCCCGATTGTTCGGCTAGGGAGTAAAGGGAGCACCTCTGCGATTGTCACGATCAGGTCATCCGAGCCGGACCTCAGACTGGGTGAAGCCGAAAGCTAGCGCTCTTATTGTTTTCAATTATGGTCGGCACACAACGGAACTCATGAGTACAAAAAATCTATTGCACAAGTCTCATAGAAACAATGAGCACCGAAGAAAGGTATCGGTGGGGGTACTATTTTCTTCGAAGATGCTTCTTACACTTCGTCAGTAATATAACATAAGTTCCATGAGCGCGCTTTGTCTGTTACAGCCTTATGGCCTGATTGCCTGGTTATCGGAAACACCGTTGATATTCTCGACAGGTGGAGTACATAACACTTTTCGGTCCTTGACCGAAGAGGGAGAAGCTGACGGTCGGTTAAGACGCGTTTAAAGTTCGGGTGAACACAGATATGATACAAGTACTTTGGTACATACGATCATTATACATAAAAATTCTTTTACCCAAGTCACTTGGGGGCTCTTAAATTTATATGAGCCGTTTTATAATAAATGATTTCTTCCTAGTCGTTGCAAAGTCTTTTTCTATCACTCCTTTTTCGACGAGAGTGTGTGGTCAATAGCCGGGGAGCCTAATTTCTCTCTCAAAGCCGCTAGAGTTTAGTTTGCTAAATTGGCCTAACAAGAAGTACCCCGCCTTAGGGATAGGAGGTTGAAGCCGTAGGCTGACCCGCTTGAAGTCTTGAGATAGGATGTGTCATATTAAAGCACGACATAAGCACTTTTTTCTTCTAAGACCAATTTTCGGATTGGCACCGAACACTTGATCTTGTTCGGACGTCAAGTTTTACTAACGTTTTTTGGTTTTCCAAGCCTATGGCACTTTTAAACTATTTATGTGTTTCCAGCATAAGTCTCGCAGTGCAACGCCGGACACCTTTAGAGATTCGGCAAAAACATTCTCGGATATTGCTATATATGCATTGGTTTCGAATTGTGCCTTCGGTCAATAGTTGGGTTGCCCGGCTCCTGTGCTTGCCGCCTACGTTCCGCTTTGTTCGGCTAAGTGTGCAAAAGGAGAACCACTGCGATTGTGCTTCCAGCTCGCATGCTTAAGCACCTCAGTGGAGAAAGCCGAAAACTGACTGTCAGAATAAGCGTAAACTGGTCAGTGATCCGATGACTGTGTTAAATGATGGGCCGTTCATAACATTGGCCGAAGTGTTTACGGCTTGACCTAGGCTGTCGCCGAACACTAACCGGGGGCTAGTAATTGGCCTCCCAACTTTAAGCTCCTATGACTAAGTGAAAGTTATAAAGCCCGCATATCTGATTGCCTCGTTTCCGCTAACACAACCGCCTTCGGGCATCGAGACGTCGGCTAAGGGTTGTCTTGTTATTGCGGAAACACCCTGCGTAGTATCTACAAAGGGGTAGAAGCCGACGATGGGCCACTTTCAACTGATAAACGGTCGCAACGGAGTCAAAATAAACATATCATCGGCGTTTGTATTTAATATACGAGGGCTGCCTTCCGCAATCATCGTTATAAAGCCATCAATTTGACTTAAGATTTTGGCCAAGCTGGGTTGCCTGGCTCCTGTGCTTACCCCTACGTTCCCGATTGTTCGGCTAGGCGGTAAAGGGAGCACCTCTGTGATCGTTACTGCCGGGTCATCCGAGTTAGTACCTCAGACTGGGTGAAGCCGAAAGCTAGCAATCTTAAAGTATCACATTGGTCGGCAACGACGGAAGTGAAATTTTTTGGTTCATTAATACCATAGAATTCGGGAACTTTCCCCGAACTAAATCCTCAATATTTTTCTCCTGCATTGATCGGAGGTGAGGTTTCATGATCATGGTTGGCATGACAACCCAAAGGAAGGAACCGATAGCGGGACTATTTTCTTTGGAAGATGTTTCTTACATTAAACAGTAATACAACATATCTCTCTGCGTACCTTTGTTTATAAAACCGTATGGCCGGATTGCCTTGTTTGTCGTAAATCTTTGCCCTTGTAAAGGCTTTATAAAGTAGGACAAACACTCCTCGGCTACTGGCCAAGGAGGTGGAAGCCGATGGTCGGTCAACAAAGTTTTGTACAATGCGGATCCGAGCATTGATGATGAAAAGTATTTGGATACATAGAATCATTACACATAATTTGTGATTTTACTTTGGATATCGATCCTTAATTCGGCCACCCGTGCCCACATTAAGGCTCGGGGGCTACTGGGCTTCGTGCTTATTATTTACAAATATTAAAGGGGTACATCGATCCCCTGATCTGGTGTTGCCACCCGACCAGTGTCTCGGGGGCTACTGCATTGACAATCCAATGCAGAAAATTTAAAGTGCAATATAGTTTTCGAGGAGATTATTATCCTCAGGTTGGTCGGCCGCACCCAACCTGAGTCTCGAGGACTTTGCACACCGCGTTTCTATTCCTAAATATGCTGCCGAGCTGGGAATTGATCCTCAGGCTGATTTTATGAATCGACCTGAGTCTCAGGGGCTACTAGGGTCAGCGGTTTGATTTTTTCCTTCAGGTGCATCCCGGATATTAGGCCAACACGCACCTTGAGGGCTACTGGCTATACATCTCAGCAGAGATTACATTGCACAATTCGAGATTAAATTCATAAAAATCAGCCCATGGACGAGGTGGTGTACTACCTCGGATACAGTCCGGCGTTGGTGCTCGACTACAATAGACACCCCGGAAGCAGTCCGGCATAAAGCTCGGACGCCAGTGGTTGGCTCCGTAGAGGGCATTTCTGGCATTAAGCTCGGCTAAACTCCTTCGACTTTTTTGAGCCAAGGTGATCTATGACACCTCGGATATAGTCCGGCGTTGGAGCTCGGATACTCTCCAGCGTTGGAGTTTGGATTCAGTCCGGCGTTGGAGCTCGGATACAGTCCGGCGTTGGTGCTCGGCTGCAAAAGATACCTCAAATGCAGTCCGGCGTTGGAGCTCGGATGCAAGAGGACACCGCCGCACGGGGACAACTTCAAACCCGAGGTGGGCGTGAAAATAACAAGGCATTGATAAAGGCCGAAAACTTAAAGGGGCTCCTCGGATACCCGACGTGTAAACTCTTCGGATGCACTTTGGCGATCCTCAAGATCGAAGATGGGAAGATTTGTTGAACCAGTTTTCAAGACCGACGACCGAAGATGAAGAACAGTTCGGAAGAATCGAGGAGCGTCCCCAACTTGAAGACCGGTTCAGGGGGCTACTGACGGTGTCCTGGACTAGGGGGTACTCACCACGTCGTCTCCCGATCAGTTAGATTGGGCCGAGGACCCCATGGCCGCATATTCGTGGGCCAGCTCGGACAACCCCTGCCGCATACAAGGAAGACTCCACAAAGACTTGGCGCCCAAGACAAGGACTCTCCTAAACCCTAGGCCTCCGGTGTCTTATATAAACCAAGGCCAGGCTAGTCAATAGACAATCTCATATTCATTACTACAATCTCGTGGTAGATACGTGTACTCTGTACTACACCCATATGAATACAATCAAAAGCAGCATGTAGGGTATTATCTCATCAAGAGAGCCCGAAGCTGGGTAAAACCCCGTGTCCATGTTACCATCGCTCCAAGACGCCTAGCTTAGGACCCCTACTACGAGATACGCTGGATATTGAACTGACACCCACCCCCTCGGTTCGTGCCGCTACGTCAGACCTCCGAGCTCGCCGATGTCGTCCGCCGTAGTAGCTTCGATCTGGAGTCCTTGGGTCGCGAGGGGTTCGACTTGGATTGCTGGAACGACCTCCTTCTCCTCTCAACCTTCGAGATGTACCCGAATCGCACCATGAACACAACAAAGGGTGTGTTGTCCCCTCTACACTGCGAGGGACATGTCCATCCTCCCCAACAGCCCCAGGCGGAGGAGGTGGTGGCCATCATGGACTCCATCTTCTCGGAGACGGAGGTGGAGGCAAACATCCAATACCTCCGCAACCAACGGACAAATATTGACGTGATCTTCATGGACATGGAGTCCGACGATGAACCCGAGCTGCCTGTGCCTGCAATCTGGCAGGATCCAGGTCCGTCAGCACTGCCAGCACGGACGACGACTAGAAGTAGCTTTGTAGCAGTATTTAGTAATACACAGATGTTAGGTGTTGCATGATCTAGTATGGATTTGGGTAGTCAAGTTTGAGGTATGTGGTTGTATGAGATGAAAAAAAATGTGTTGACCGGTCACTGTCCGCCGTGGACGTATATGTGTCTGATTTTGGTATTTGTGATTGTAGATGCTTGATAAGTCTCCATCGTATCTACTTTTCCTAATGCTTTTCCTCTTGTTTTGGACCCTAACTTGCATGATTTGAATGAAACTAACCCGGACTGACGATGTTTTAAGTAGAACTACCATGATGTTGTTTTTGTGCAGAAATAAAAGTTCTCGGATTGGAATGAAACTTTGCGAGGATTTTTTATTCAATAAAAGAGAATTTCTGGAGCCAAGAACCACCAGAGGAGGGCACCTGGGTGGGCACAACCCACCAGGGCGCGCCCCCCCTCCAGGCGCGCCCAGGTGGGTTGTCCCCACCTGGTGGCCCCACAGACCCTGAAACCAACGCTATAAAATCACATATTTCCAGAAAAAAGAGAGAGGAAGAATTATCACGTTTCATGAGACGGAGCCGCCGCCACCTCCAGTTCTTCATCGGGAGGCCAGATCTGGAGTCCGTTTGGGGCTCCGGAGAGGGGGATCTTCGATCTTCGTCATCACCAACCTTTCTCCATCGCCAATTACATGATGCTCCCCACCGAGAGTGAGTAATTCCTTCGTAGGCTCGCTGGTCGGTGAGGAGTTGGATGAGATTCATCATGTAATCAAGTTAGTTTTGTTAGGGCTTGATCCCTAGTATCCATTATGTTTTGAGATTCATGTTGCTATGACTTTGCCATGCTTAATGCTTGTCACTTTGGGTCCGGGTGCCATGATTTCAGATCTGAACCATTTATGTTATCACCATTATATCTATGTTCTAGATCCGATCTTGCAAGTTATAGTCACCTACTACGTGTTATGATCCGGCAACCCCGGAGTGACAATAGTCGGGACACTTCCCGGTGATGACCGTAGTTTGAGGAGTTCATGTATTCACCGTGTGTTAATGCTTTGTTCCGGTTCTCTGTTAAAAGGAGGCCTTAATATCCCTTAGTTTCCAATAGGACCCCGCTGCCACGGGAGGTTAGGACAAAAGATGTCATGCAAGTTCTTTCCATAAGCATGTATAACTATTTACGGAATACATGGCTACATTATATTTATGAACTGGGGCTAGTGCCGTATCGCCCTAGGTTGTAACTGTCACATGATGAATATCATCCAACAAATCACCGATCCAATGCCTACGATTTCCTACACATTGATCTTGCTAAGTTACTACTGCTGCTGTTACTATTGTCCTTGCTACAAAATCATTGCTATCATCATTACCGTTACTATTACTGTTGCTACTACTATCAAAACTATCATACTACTTTGCTACTGGTCACCTTGCCGCAGATAATTAATCTCCAGGTGTGGTTGAATTGACAACTCAGCTGCTAATACTTGCAAATATTCTTTGGCTCCCCTTGTGTCGAGTTAATAAATTTGGTTTGAATACTCTACCCTCGAAAACTGTTGCGATCCCCTATACTTGTGGGTTATCAAGACCTTTTTCTGGCGCCGTTGCCGGGAGAATAGCTATATTTGTTGAGTCACTTGGGATTATTATCAAATTATCACTATGAAGAATTTGAAGGATGCTAAGACTAAGAATTTTTTCCCCTCTAAGACGAGGGGAGGTAAGGAACTGCCATCTAGCTCTGTACTTGATTCACCTTCTATTATAAGTAAACTTGCAACACCACCACATGCTATTAATCTTGATATGTCGCAAGTTATTGATGATGCTACTTCCGCTATGAATGATATTTATGATGATGCTAGTACCTTGCTTGATGATAATGTGCCACTAGGTGAATTTCTTGATGAACAACTTGCTAGAACTAAAGCTTTTGAGAATGTTGAAACTGATGAAGAGCTTGAAACTGAAAATCTTGAAACACCTATTAGAAATAGCCCTCCTAGATATGAATTGCCAAAGGTACCGGAAGGTTATGTTATGGATGAGGAGGCAACTAGGGATATTCTTGCTTGTAAGGATAGAGATGATCTAGAAAAATTATTATGCAAGTATAAAGAAAAGACTTTGAATGCTAAAATGAAATGTGATCCTCAGTTTGCTACTTCACCTATCTTTGTTGATGATAAAGACTATGAATTCTTTGTCGACCCAGAGTTGATTACTTTGGTTGAATCTGATCCTTTCCATGGTTATGAATCTGAAACTGTTGTGGCACATCTTACTAAGTTGAATGACATAGCCACCCTTTTTGCTCATGATGAGAAAATTCATTATATTATATTCTCAAATTATTTCCGTTCTCAGTAAAGGGTGATGCTAAAGCTTGGTACAATACTCTTGCTCCTGGTTGTGTGCGTAGTCCCCAGGACATGATTTATTACTTCTCTGAAAAAAATCCCTGCTCATAAGAAACAAGCTGCCTTACAGGAAATATTTAACTTTGTGCTAATTGAAGAAGAGAGTATCCCACAAGCTTGGGGGAGGCTTCTCCAATTGCTTAACGCTTTGGCGGATCATCCTCTTAAGAAAAATGAAATACTTGATATCTTCTATAATGGACTAACCAATGCTTCTAGGGATTTCCTAGATAGTTGTGCTGGTTGTGTTTTCAGGGAACAAACTATTGGGCAAGCTGAAGAATTATTGGATAACATATTGAAAAATTATGATGATTGGACTCTTCTTGAACCATCGCCTAAACCCACTCCGAAGAAGAGGGGTATCTTATATCTCAGTCCCGATGATATGCAGGAGGCAAAGAAATCTATGAGAGAAAAAGGTATTAAAGCTGAGGATGTCAAAAATTTGCCTCCTATTGAAGAATACATGGGCTTGATACACCACCACCACCTAAGGTGGTAGAGGTAAATTCTCTAATGAAATTCAATGATAATGATAATCCTCACAATATGCACCCTAGCCAATGCCTTTATGAGTTTGAAAATTACATTAGAAAGTAAGATCACTTCAATGCCAATGTTATGAAACAATTGAAATACAAGGCCTTTATGAGTGACTTGTTATTTAGAATCTCAAATGATGTTAGAGGTGTGGGAAGCATGCTTCTATGGTTCAAACTCAGTTAGAACAAGTTGCTAAATCTCAAAGAGAGTTTTTAGATGAAATGAATAATAATATCAATGATCATGCTGTTAGAGTAATGACTAGAGGAGGTAGGATGACTTAGGAACCACTTTATCCTGAGGGACACCCAAAAAGAATTGAAGAAGACTCTCAAAAAGTTAACACCGATGCACATAGTCCTTCTAAAAAGAAAAAGAAAAAGAAAAATGATAGGACTTTGCATGCCTCTAGTGAACCTGAAGTAGAAAAACCTTCTGATAATTACAATGAAGTTTCTATCTCTGATGCTGAAACTCAATCTGGTAGTGAACACTCACATTCTGATAATGAAAAAGACAACGATCAGATTCGTGAAGATACTCAAACAAATAATAAAGAACCAGATAATGATGTTGAGATAGAACCAAAGTTGATCCTGATAACCCACAACCCAAGAATAAAAGATATGATAAAAGAGACTTTGTTGCTAGAAAACACGGTAAGGAAAGAGAACCATGGGTTCAAAAACCTATGCCCTTTCCACCTAAGTCAACTAAAAAGAAAGATGATGAAGAATTTGAACGCTCTGCTTAAATGCCAAGGCCAGTCTTTTTGCGTACTCGCTTGACTGATATCTTAAAAATTCCTCCTTATGCAAAGTACATGAAAGACATCATCACCAATAAGAGAAAAATATCGGAAGCTGAAATCTCCACCATGCTTGCTAATTATACTTTTAAAGATGGAGTACCTAAAAAACTTGGAGATCCGGGAATACCAACTATCCCTTGCTCCATCAAAAGAAATTATGTGAAAACTGCTTTATGTGATTTGGGAGCTGGTGTTAGTGTTATGCCTTTCTCTTTATATAAAAGACTTGATTTGAATAAACTCACACCTACTGAAATATCTTTGCAAATAGCTGACAATTCAACTGCCAAACCTATCGGTATTTGTGAGGATGTGCCCGTTGTTGTTGCTAATGTTACTATTTTGACCGACTTTGTTATACTTGAGATGCCCGAGGACGACAACATGTCGATTATCCTTGGTAGACCCTTCTTGAATACTGCAGGGGTTGTTATTGATTGCAATAAAAGCAAGGTCACTTTTCATATCAATGGTAATGAGCATACGATGCACTTTCCGAAGAAACAATTCCAAGTGAACGGTTGCTGTCTACTACGCAACTTGTTCTTGTAGACTTGTGTTGGGCCTCCAAGCGCAGAGTTTTGTAGGACAGTAGCAATTTTCCCTCAAGTGGATGACCTAAGGTTTATCAGTCCGTGGGAGGCATAGGATGAAGATGGTCTCTCTCAAACAACCCTGCAACCAAATAATAAAAAGTCTCTTGTGTCCCCAACACACCCAATACAATGGCAAATTGTATAGGTGCACTAGTTCAGCGAAGAGATGGTGATAAAAGTGTAATATGGATGGTAGAAATATATTTTTATAATCTGAATAAATAAAAATAACAAGGAAGCAAATAGTAAACGGGCACAAAAACGGTATTGCAATGCTTGAAAATGAGGCCTAGGGTCCGTACTTTCGCTAGTGCAATCTCTCAACAATGCTAATATATTTGGATCATATAACCATCCCTCAACGTGCGATGAAGAATCACTCCAAAGTTCCTATCTAGTGGAGAACATACGAAGAAATCGTTTGTAGGGTACGCAACCACCTCGAAGCTATTCTTTCCGATCGATCTATCCAAGAGTTCGTACTAAAATAACACCAAATAATTTCAGATTCATAATACTCAATCCAACACAAAGAACTTCAAAGAGTGCCCCAAGATTTCTACCGGAGAAACAAAGACGAGAACGTGCATCAACCCCTATGCATAGATTACCCCAATGTCACCGCGGGAATCCGCGAGTTGAATGCCAAAACACATATCAAGTGAATCAATATGATAGCCCATTGTCACCACGAGTATTCATATGCAAGACGTATATCAAGTGCTCTCAAATCCATAAAAGTATTCAATCAGATAACAACGAAATCTCAAAGGGAAAAACTCAATTCATCACAACAAGATAGAGAGGGGAAAACACCATATGATCGAACTACATTAACAAAGCCCGCGATACATCAAGATCGTGCCATCTCAAGAACACGAGAGAGAGAGAGAGAGAGATTAAACACATAGCTATTGGTACAAACCCTCAGCCCCGAGGGTGGACTACTCCCTCTCATCGTGGTGGTCGCCGGGATGATGAAGATGGCCACCGGTGATGATCTCCCCCTCCAGTGGAGTGCCGGAACGGGGTCTAGATTGGTTTTCGGTGGCTACAGAGGCCTACGGCGGCGGAACTTCTAATCTAGGTTAACCCCGAGGGTTTTTGGAATATTTGGGATTTTATAGGGCAAAGAGGGGGTGCGGAAGGCCACCGAGGTGGGCACAACCCACCTGGGCGCGCCTGAGCCCCCAGGCGTTCCCTGGTGGGTTGTGCCCCCTCGGGGCACCCCCAGGTGCTGCTCTGGCCCACTGGTGGTCTTCTGGTCCATAAAATATCCACAAAAAGTTTCGCGGTGTTTGGACTCCATTTGATATTGATTTCCCGCGATGTAAAAAACAAGCAAAAAACAGCAACTGGCACTGGGTCAATAGTTTAGTCCCAAAAAATTATATAAAGTTGCTATAAAATGATTGTAAAACATCCAAGAATGATAATAAATCAGCATGAATACTTCGTAAATTATAGATACCACTACAAAAAAATGCACTTCTGTGATGATACGTGTTTGTCACAGTAGGTCGCGTTTTTTGTCATGCATGTACATCCATGACGATTTTATGACAGAATCAAGATAGTCATACCTGTGCTGTCGTAGAAGTGTTCCATGACATTACCAAAATTATCATCACGGAAGTGTCCACTTCCATGACGATAAATCGCGCGTCACAGAAGTGCTTTCGTCAAGGGTGACCGACACGTGACATCCACCGTAACGGAACACCGTTAAGCTATCGGGTCGGGTTTTGGATCCGATAACCCGTTAACAGCCCCGACCAATGGGAAATTTCCACGTGTAAAATTCTTATTGGCCGGACGAAACACGTGTCAGCTCGTCAGTGGGTCAGATAGGCGCCTATGATATGTCGACACGTGCCACGGCCCACCACTGGCCCATTTAGCTTACAAAGCCGGCCCGTTTGACTTGGTCAAAAGTTAACGGGCTGGCCCATGAAAAGCCTGTTAACGGTCTCTTCGCAAATAGCCCATTTTACGGCCCGTTAACTCACGGCCCGTTAGGCCCTAAAGGAAATCGGCCCAACAACGTCATGTGGGCCGTCGAATATAACACCAGCCCATTTCACTTTCGGCCCATGTATGGCCCACGACGTCTTTCGGCCCATATGAGGCCTTCGTATCTTTCGGCCCTTTACAGGCCCACGGTGACTCTAGCCCATAATGAACAGTAATTTTCTTTATACCCGTTAACGGCCCGTGATTTACATGGGCCGTTTCCAGCCCGTGTTAGCTTTCGGCCTATTGACGGCCCATACGTTCTTGGGCTCCTTTTCGGCCCTCGATTACTTCCGGCCCGTTACTGGCCTGTTCCCCTAATGGGCCAAATTCGGCCCATGGCAAGAGTCGGCCCGTTACTGGCCTGTTCCCCTAATGGGCCAAATTCGGCCCATGGCAAGAGTCGGCCCGTTACTGGCCTGTTACCCTAATGGGCCAAATTCGGCCCATGGCAAGAGTCGGCCCGTTTCTGGCCTGTTAACCCGTTGCGCCGTTTCCAGCCCGTCCTATATTCTGGCCCATTAACGACCCGTTATGCCTGTGACAGAATTAAGCCTTTGCTGTCCTACGGCCTGTTAACGGCCTGTTACCGTGCTGGGCCGATACCAATTACGCCCGATTACGGCCCATGTAGACCCATTTATCCGACGGCCCGAGGCCCACCGATTACAGGCCCATTTATCGACGGCCCGTAGGAGACCCATGGATCCTACGGCCCGTATATGGCCCATGGTAGTTGCGGCCACTAGCAAACCAGGGAAAAAGAAGACTAGGAAATAAATAAGGCCGAAACTAACGCTAGGCTATTAAGGCGATTGCACAGATTACATCCACTCGGCATCAAAGATCGCCACCAGTGCAAATATAGGGAACACCCTACACTATACAAAAATGGCTTGCTGTTTTCTTCAGCCGGTGGCTGCACGTTAAGAATAAATTTTGTATCGCACCAAAACAAATTACAACTATATAACAAAAGGAAGGTTGGCATAAAACTTAACAGTCTAGCAGATAAATGCACCACCAGAAGTTCAGAAGCTCAGTTCATTTGACCTGACTGTTACGTTTTCATGCTGTATTGTCCGATGGAGCACCATAACCCTCGCCTTCATTTCCCCTAGGCTCCTGAACAACATAGCAAATGTCTGATAGTCTGGTTTCAAAACCATGCATATCTTGACGACATTGAGCAATGTTTCTCCTTGTTTCACAAAGGGTCTCTGTTAGGGAATGGACTTGTGTCTGGAGCGCAGATACAACATTGCTTTGAGCTTGCATATCTTGATCATGAGGCAGTTTGGACGATATTGCCTTAACAACCAACCCAGTATTACGCAGGAACGTGCTTTTGGCACTGTTAGTGGACAGGTACTGACCCACTGCAGCAAGAGCTGACATTGCGGTTATAGTTGCCTCGCCACCTTCAGAAGGTGGCGGTTCCACCATTTTTTCCATAGCTCGCTGAAAAGTTGAGGTTTTACATTAGTAGTACCAGAACAGAAGATATTAAGGAGGCAGCAAAACCAAACAAAATAGCTTTGGTCTATATACAGAACTTATTCTGGTGAACCCATGTAAAATATTAGTTGTATTTTATTGCAAAGTACATAATAAAACCAGGTTCCAAACATATGACCATGTACCATCGCTAATGTATTGTCTATTTCTTCACATTGTATTGAGGGCTAAGGATAAAGAGACGAAGTTTATAATACGGTAAGCATAGTATGACATCATTCATATCACAAAACAACTGAGAACAGACAAACAGGCAATTGTAACGTTGTGTGGGCAAGTCCAGCACGGAACTAGATTACGGGTCAAGATCAAAGGAACATCACTCCTCTCTTTTAAACCTTGTAAGGTGCAATGATACGCTAAGACAATTGTGTATAAAATTGAAAAGAGTAATAGACATTGGCTGCAAACCATGCAGTTCAAGGCACAAGTCAGAGTAAGTAGTAGTTAAAAGGCATGAGGATTAAGGACTTACAACAGCGGCTTTGACTGGTGTAGTCATGCCCTTCTTCTTGCTGGTGTGACAGTCCTTGAAGATTTCCACAGCATTTGGTTCAGGTACTTTTTGGTCCTTGCGGGCTTTCCTCTGCATTTCGAACAAGTCAATATAGATCTGATAATATGGTACAGCGAAAAGAGTGAAACAACAGCTAATTACAAGAGCCTCGCAGTGTGCAATATAGCTACGAGATCCTGTCGTCTGTTGGAATTTCACTTTCGTACGGTTGGCCTTGTTCTTTGAACAGTTCACCTACAAGAAGATAGATTTGTGTGGCACATGCGTAAATAGGACTTCAACATGTGATCTGATCACATATATATAATGTACCTGATACTTCGGATCAGACCAGTGTTTAACAAGGCCCCTCCAGTCTTCATCCGATATATTTTCCACTGGAGATGTTTGGGAAAGTTCACTGTTAGCCTTGCCTTCAAAGTGAGTTTTCCTCAAGTTATACCGATACTGTCGCAGAGCAGACTTGAAAACATGGGTGCAAGCTTGTCTGGTTGCATCATCTTGGCTATCCAACTTGAACCTCATCTGTTGAAAATTATGGGAGTCTCATTATCAGCAACCTAGAAAGTATGGGACAGAGCAAGACGATATTACTAGTTTCCATACATAACCATACTTACAGATAAATGGTCGAGGAAGGTGTTGAACTGGGTTTCGTCTTTGTCATTCCTGTACTGAATCCATGTTGGGAGGATACGTACATGACACCTAACGGCAACCGCTGCCTCTGATACTAACTTGGCTGACTCTGTAGCATCACGTGGCCTTTTTAAACCTGCCTCAAAACGGATCTCCATTCTTCCTCCTCTAGATTTAGTTAACCTATCGAGCATTATCCCTGATGTTTGTTTCCTCTTGCGCCTAGGTGCTAGTCCAACAACGAACATAGGAAGTGTTAGTGTACATCAAACTGTGAGACTACATATAAAGAAGCATGCAACTGTAACTTGACTCCAGCAACTACCTTCTTGCTGTTGAAGCTCACAAGGTTCATCTGATATTGCCAACTCGTCTTGTGTCAAGAGTGCTTGGGAAGTAGTGTCAGGTGGCAAGGGAGCTTGGGAACGTGCTGCTAGCTCAGTTGACGCACGAGTAAGTCGTGCAGCTGGTAGTACTGTGGTAGGTGTTGCAAGAACTAGGGCTGTCTCTGCTTGTTTGGTGGCAGCTATTTGTTTCTGTTTGGCTTTTTTTGCAACTCGTGTAGCATGGGATGCCGTGTTTGTAGAATTTTCCGCTGGACTTTGACCTTCTATTGCACCATCAGTACCAGCAGAATCTGCAGGATTCATCCGCTTCTCATTCCCTGCCATTCTGTGTTTCTTCCTCTTTCTCTGTGCCATGTTAAGTCAAGCCGACAAGAAAAACGAATAACAATTTAGTTCTTCAGAACAAATTGATGCGTGATGCAGACGAACTGAACTTTGATGTTAGACAACCACATGATAGGAGGATGTAATATGTATGAAAAACAGGACGGAAGAGATAACCAGAACTATGATGTGTAAACTAAGAAGAAGACATTTCACCAAATTAGAAGCAATGCAATGGAAGGTAGACACCATATGAAAGATGCTACAAATATCGCTCTGCCAAGTTAACAGTGTCTCATCATAAATGGCGTTTAAACAAATGTGAAGCAGTACAAGAAATAAATCATATGCAAGATGCAAACAACATCACACTACCATGTTAGAGGTCTCTCGTCATTAGTGCCATTGCATATTCACAGCTTTATGATGTGTAAACTAAGGAGAAGGCATTTCAACAAATTAGAAGCAATGAAAGCTAGACACCATATGAAAGATGCAACGAATATCACTCTACCAAGTTAAAACTGTCTCGTCATAAGTGCCATTTCAACAAATTAGTAGTACAAGCTAGAAAAGAATGTGAGATGTAACCTATATCACACTCCGAAGTCAAACGTGTCTTATGATAAGTGATTGTTGCAGGTTACACAACAGTAGTAATTTGATGTAAGAACATGGTGTGATAGACAGATATTGTATGTTCTAGAAACAGGAACACGTGTCTTATTCAAGTATAATGTGTAAAGTAAGCAGATGGAATTCAACAAAATTAGAAGCAATACAAGCTAGACATCACACATAACATGCAACCACATATAACAGTGCCAAGTTAGAGGGAGCACCGGTGATGCTGCACTAGGGGAGACGTGCTCATCATAAACACAGCTTTGTTGAGTGTCTATGCATGTGTTGTCTTGGAAATCATCTTGGGGGTGTGGAGGAGTAGAAACTGTAGAGGCCCTCCGTTCGGAAGGAGCACCTTTATCCGCTGCCTTGCTAACTTCCTTCCGCTTTATTGATTTTGAATTGTCAAGTAAAACCGACAAGAAAAAGCAATAAAATTCTCTCTTCAGAACTCATTCATGCATGATACTGACAATCACTACTTTGATGTAAGGCAAACACATGATACCAGGATGGAATATGTACGAAAAACAGGACGGCATGGCATGTTCACAACTGTTTGTGTAAACTAAGCAGAAACCATTCCAGCAAATAAGAAGCAATGCAAGCTAGACACCACATGAAAGATGCAACCAATATGACTCTGCCAAGTTAAAAGCGTCCCATCATAAATGGAATTTCAACAAATTAGAAGCAGCGCATGCTATAAATCATATGAAAGATGCAACTAATATCGCACTGCATATACTAAAGGTGTCTCGTCATGTTGATTGATGCGGGATACAAAAAAACAATAGTTTTATGTAAGGACATGCTTAATAGACAGATGTACTATGTACTAAATACAGGAAGGCATGTCACATTAACAGGTATAATGTATAAGCTAAGCAGACTAGCACATGCAGTTTAACCAGATTGGAAGAATTACAATCTAGACACCATATGCAACATGCAACCACATATCACGCTGCCAAGTTAGAGCAAGCACCTGCGATGCTAGTGTAGGGGAAATGCTGTAATCAACTACAGAGCTACGTTCACTATCTTCATCTAGCATTTCTGTTTCTTGAGAATCATGTCGGGAGGCTGACGCTGCATTCTTTAAATGAGGAGTAGTCCCCTTGCCTGCCTGCCTCGTCATAAGTGATTGATGAGGGATACACAAGAACATTAGTTTGATGTAAGAACATGGTTAATACACAGATGTACTAGTATGTACCAAAAACAGAAAGGCATGTCATATTCAAAGGTATAATGTGTAAGCTAAGCAGATGCAATTTAACCAAATTGGAAGCAATACAAGCTAGACATCCGGCTGGAGTGGTGAGCATGATCATCTAGGACCTGAGAGCCTGGTGGGAGGCGGGCTGCTTCGCCACCATCGCAGCTTTTTAGTTGGCTTCCAGGTGATGCCTATCTTTGCTGGGCTTGTCACTGGCTCGGCCAGTGCCCTGACTAGCTATTTGTCTTCTGGTGCTCACGGGATGGTGGTTCATGTAAAAAAATATCTTTCCTTATCTTACCGACTTCGGCCTTTCGAATACAAGCTAGACACCATATGGAACATGCAACCACATATGACACCGCGAAGTTAAAGCAAGCACCTGGGATGGTGGTTCATTGCGAGCGAGGTCATCAACTCCAGAGCTACGTTTACCGTCTCCATCTGCTGACACTGCACCCTTTATAGCGCTGTAACGTGTCTTGCCTACCCGCATACGAAGCTGGAGCGACTTCTCTCTTTTCTTTTTGGCTTCTCTCATGGCAGCAGAGTCTGAAATACCCTTGCATAAAAACACAATAGTGAGAGTAAGGGTGAAGTGTGTGCAGAACTAGTGCACTGTAAAAGTAGCAGATAGCAGGTGGCTGAAAAATAAATGACAGGAGACATATGATAGCTCTACAACATTGCATGGCAAACAAAATTAGATTCTACTCCGTATGATTTTGTAATATATGAGCACAGGAAATGCAGGTACTCCTCCAGCACACCACCACATGTGGTCATATCTAAGATAACAGTCGACTGAAAATAAATAGGTCAGTCGATTTTTTAATGAACCGTCCGATCTATAAGGAACGGGCAGATGGCCTTCGTCTACCTCCCGCCAGTCACTGTTGACGATCTTTCTCGAACCGCCAGCGACCACCGGCCCAGACCCCTGCCTCCGCCGCCCCGCCCTCCCATCGACCTCACACCACCGCCGTGCTTGGCAGCGCCCCCAGGCCATCCCTTTAATCCCGGCCGACCTCCAGATCGGGCGCCAGTAGCTCTAGGCCGCACACGCCCCTAAGATAAACACCAAGGCGCTGCTTCCCCGGCGTAATAGGCGTACTAGCGCCTGTTACGCCGGGGAATGCTTCCGTTAATTGGGAATCAACTGGCCAGAAATTGAAATTCAGGGGGGCGACGGACCTCTAGCTAAGGTGAAATAGTATATGAGGAGAAACCTTGTGCATCGCGAGTTACTAGGAACATCTAGTATCAAGAAGAAGCGGTCAACTAGTGTCTTCTGTGGGATGAATACCGTGCAAGCAGAGACGTAAGATTTGCACGAATAAGGGAAGAGGAGTACCTTTTTCGGTTGCCGGTGTGGTCACCTCCACATGTCGCGCCGATCTTCTTCTTTTTACCGGGGAAACCGATGTTCTGGAGGGTGCAGGCTTGGACGAACCCATGGCCAAATTGTTGACTGTGTTGCCGTGGCCGTATGTCGGCGGAGGGGAAGCAGATCCGAGGCGGCGAAGGACGGCGTAGCAGGAACAGCTCCGGTGCGGTGGAGGGTGGCGAAGTTGGAGCGGCAGCGGTGAGGCGCAGGACGGCGTGGTTGAACTGGCTCGGGTACGGACGGCTCGGCCTCGGCTTCAACTACTAGCCGTGGAGGGCGTTGCGGTTGAGGTTGCGGTGGACGACGACGTCGGGGTATCGGCTCCGGCGTGATGGAGGAGGGCGGCGGTTGATGGGTGGGATGGGGTGGCGGACGGAGGACGCCGGGGTTTCGCGGCTGGTGGAGAGGTAGTTTTGGCGCCCACGGAGTACGAATGGGGAATCGGACGGGTGGGGGGGAACCATGTTTCGGTCTGGGACGCGCTTGTTTTTGGCTTTTTTGAACAGAAGATGGGACGCGCTTGTTTGAAATTTGGGGAAAGTACAAACTTTGCCCCCCTCTTAAATTTCGGACCTACTGCGGGTCGGGGGTAGGATGGTAATCCCAGGTGTCCCAAATAGTGGGCGGGAGCGATTTCGGCCGCGCGCATGTGTGCTTAGGCGGCCATTGTGTATGAATGTTTTTCGGATGCGGTTGCGTGGCGTCTAGATGAAGCTACAAACCTACCCCGGTTTAGACCTTTGGACGTCGGGCCGGTAGGTTTCACGGGTCGGAGTTATTAGAAAAGTAATTTCCTTGTACTACCAAACATTGGTCTCACGCGGTTTCGGGCGAGTAGAGGCTCTTTTGGCGCTTCGTTCGAAATTTTGAAACACAAGCATTCACGTTTAGAGTACTCTTGAACTATGAGGATTGACCTAAATAGACAACGTTATATTTGACCTTGTATGTTTGAAAACCTCATTAAATTATCCGCTTCTTTTTGAAATTTTGACACTTGAAAATCCTATAACTACGATTATTTTGGAATGGAGGAGCTAAATTTGAATCTATTTTGTACACGACTACATATGCTATTATGTACAAAATCAGAGCAAAGATTGGTGCCCCCATAATTTAGGTATGGTTTACAAATGCCATGATATCAAATTCAAATAATTGAATGGACTTCATGTTGAATTCGATTTTTTTAAACCACCTTAAGTTGAATTCAAATGTATGCTAGTTCATAGGTAGCTATTTATAATGTCCATTGTGTAACTTTCGTATGTATAATGTGCTTTACACACACAACATGAACTATACTCACGTTTATATTCGATTGCTAAAGCGATGCATTGTCTGGAGTTCAAAATACTAACTATGTGGATCAATTGTGTCGAATAATAACATAGACATGCTCAAATTCGATAGAATCTAGATGTCTGATGGATCAATGACCGCTCCTTACGCGAATTGCAAATATCATGATCCCATCCTAATATTTGGATACAATTTATATCTTTAATCAATGTGTAGAGCAGTCTTTTACGTGTAGTTTCACTCTCCATCGGTGGTCTCTCACACATGCTCACACACTCTCTCCCGAGGTGTCTTTCTCGCACACATGCTCTAGATATAACCCTCCCTCCCTCTCGTAACCATTTACAACTGTTTTCACTAACCTTTATCACAAGCACTCTTCCTCTCGCAAACATACACACGCACAATCCTCATCGACCCTTTCTATATACATGGACCTGCCTACGTGTCTCATGTACGCACATTATCTTTACGCCTGTCTCTCACGCATTGTCTCACACCTCTCTTCCTAATCGACGAGTATGATTCTAGCAGAGCATTCTGTAGGATGCCCCTTAAAGTTAGGTTGGATGAATAGTAATATCAGAGATAAAGGGGTTACCTTAGTCCGAGAACCTAGGGTTACAAATCCTAGCCGGCTTTGTCAGTGGACACAGAGTCCTTCACAATTCTGCTATCTTTGTCTTGTACGACTAGTCATCCATGGGTCTTCCTAAATGCGTCACGGGCCGACCAATGTGGCGCAGGACGGAACCGAACGAAGGGCCTCACCTCGACCCACCGGACCTCACGCGGTGACACACCCTCTGCCCCCACGTCTCATTATCTTCTCACACCCACACATACCAACACAAACACCACACACACAGAAAATTTCTCCTGGTGCCTCTATTCCCTCCCCCTTGCATATACACACTCAAGGGAATGGAATCTCTTGTCGTGACGTCATATTCGTCTCTCTCTCTAGACCACTCTCATTTCTCGTGCTATCTCTCCCACGCCCCCCCCGTCGGCCCCTCTATCCATGCCTCTCTCGAATACGTAATACACACACATACCTCTCTAGGCCCCGCCAAATGCATCAACTACACATTCACACATGTTACATCACGTACCCCATTGATCTAAAAAGCCCTCTCTTCACGTTTATTTCGCATACAACATTCCTTTTGAATAAAGTGTGGCCAAAAAATTATTTTAGAGTTTCTACATATATACAACATTACAAAGTTATATGGAGGAGTACGAACGCTAATTTGCATTGCATGGTGCCCACAATGATATTTATTCCGCACTGTGAATTTGTATATTTTTATACTATATACAAAGTTAGTCATAATAAAGAGAAACGAAGAGCATCTCTCTCTCCATCGCATACCCCCCTGTACGCCCCTTTCACGTATGCACACAAAACTATCTCCAGGTCCTCTAAAAGTAAGCCCCCAGAAAATTCACGCATGTTTCATCTTTCTCTCGCGATATATGCAATGACGATCATTGTATTTGAAGCGAAAGCACGATACGTACATTGGACTTCAGAATCCACTCATTACGGTCACCATTTACGTTTAGTGGTTATTATACAGTCACGGGCTCACCGTACAACTCTGTATTTGCTCATGACATGACTAGTTGACCAGTTAAACGCTCCACGTGGCACCTCTAGTGTTGCATCACATTATCTCACTACCATCGTGCCCACCTGTCGACTTGTATCTACTCTACATCTACACTCTTATAAAATACATAAAATACACTCTTATAAAAAACAGAGTTGGTGATGATGGTGTGCCTGCCATCCTGCAATATAGGCCGTCCGATTTATATCTGACGGATAGGAAAGAAACTATGGCAATTTTGCAAAAAGGTACCCACACACCTCTCCACATTTGCAAATAAGGCCTTCCCTCGTTCATCCTTTTCTCTCACAAGATAAACAAGTCATACAAATGCATCTTGATGTTACGTGCAACGCACGGGCATCTTGCTAGTAAGAATGAAAACAAACGACAAAAAAATATTTGGACGGTGGTTCGAAGTCATGACCGCGGGCACAGCGGACAAGGTGGCCTTGTATTGGTATGCTGAGCCGTCTGTTTTAACACACAGGAGCTGGTGTGGTGATTATACACACACGCACGCATGCACACGAACTGCATCCACGCAACACTCACACAAACACATGCACCCACGCACGCACGCAACACTCACACGTACACACGCAGCCACGCACGCACGCAACACTCACACGCACACGCAACACTCACACGCACACACGCACGCATGCATGCACACACCAGTACACCACACGACCAACACACACTCTCACGCTCAAGTGCTCAACCTACACGTGCATGCGCACACATCAGGCCCTGACAGACACATACACAACCAGGTGATTCCCGCGCACGGGTTGGAGCCTTGTCGCGCCTGCGTAAATTTGTGTTTATCTGACCTTTTGCCTATGCGAACTGACAGGTGGGACCCACAAGGAACGTGGTCAATTTAACTAGTCAACATGGCGCCACGCAGACTATTTGGCCGGTCAACAGAGTGCAATCCGATGCTGAACTGTGAGCAAGTGACCGTATAATCACCGCAAAACGTATATAGTGACCGTAATCAGCTTATTCTGAAGTTCGGTGACCGTATTACGCTTTTCTCTCTGTAGGCCCTCCAAAACTACATCTCTACACGTTCTCGCATGTTACATCTAACAACTATGCAATACAGCACTACTACTACACTCTAACACAATAAATCATATGTGTTTTTAGTTTTACTAGATATCATATTGTTACTTATAATTATTCAGTTTGCATACATTAAAATTGCCTTTGAAATGTATGGCCAGTATCATCTACCGCGCGGGAAAAATCCCGCCCTTTCCTGTTTAATCGGGTTTGTATCGATGGATCGTGCGAAACAGCAAAACTATAGTACTATACAGTACAAGTGACAGTTCACTGGGCCGTCGTGTCGTCTACTCCTCCGTCGTAAGAGTGGAGCGCTCGCTTTCATAAATCTTCTAGTCCCTTTCGCCGACATGTGGGACATCAAGCTACCGGGTCCACGTGCCATACCGGAATACAGTGCAGAGCAGCCGGGGTGAAGCACCCCAGTCATGGCGCCGGCGTAGTAATGAGCAATGAGGCGTCAAATCACAAAGCTGCACCTTTCCCGCAGTTAAGTTGGAGGGACGAAGCAACCATCATTTCACTCGTTGCTGAATCCGCTTCTCCCTCATCTTCTTCAACTTAACCACGTGTTGCTTCTGCCGTTGTTCTGCCTCATGTGGGACGCGGATCGGCTTGGTAAAGCACTGACACGTGGGACCGCATGTTAGCAAACCGCCAGGACAACGTCCTCCGAAAATAAGAAGCCTAATCCTAGACTTACAAAGGGCTACGTAGCTGCTACGTATACTTTCCATCTAATCTATATATGCCCCCCTGATTTTCAGGTGGGGTGGGCCTAATCCTCTCCTTTAATCCAATCAAATAGTCCCACATCACATCAGTTCGTAACTTTACGTAAACCATTACGTGGATGTAGCATTGCTCAAATAAGAAACCTCCCCCGCCATCCGCGCGGCAAAATCACCTCCTTTTTACTAATCTTGATTCTATAATTTTTTAGATCAATATAATTGAGATTTGTATAGATAGCACACAGGAGCAAAACCAAGTGGTACGGTTAAGGGCATCCACAATGTGTAGCCAAATGTGAAAATAGCTTTTGGCATCGTGGGAACCATTGTGGACGGTGTTGCCAAAGCCAAAAAGATGGAACCGAAGCTCCCTGATTGATTGATTGAAGGAATAGAAAAATGCAACGTCTCTCCTCTTTCTCCCATGCTTGGACGCATGTAGTACAGTATAGAGCACAGAGTCTACTCCCCTGTCCCTTCTATCACAAATCACAAAGCAGTGAGGCGTCAAATCACAAAAGCACGGACGAAGCAACCATCATTTCACTCTTCGCTGACTCCGCTTCTCCATCGTCTTCTTCGAGAAACCATCTCACCGCACTAGTACTCCTAGTAGTACTAGTAAAGGACTTCCTGGATGCAAATAAGGCGGTTGTCTCGGCTTGCAGGCGGCACTTGCGAACGACTTACCGTGGTCTCCCTCAATGGTGTTCTCCGTCGAACGCACTTCGCCAAACCACCAAAAAAAGATATCGTCGACGTCACCGCAATGGGGAAGGAAGTCAAATATAGTTACTACCTCCATTTTTTGTACACAAGGCCAGTATATCAAAATTACAATTTGCAAAGGGCCACTAACACTAATCGAGGCAAAATTGATGGGGTTAGCAACCAAGGACATTAATATCCCCTGCATGCATGCGGAAGTGAGAAGGTTGGTTTGCATGGCGCTGCATTAATCAAGCGATGAGGAGTGAGATGGTTAGCTCTTTGGTCTTTGGAGAAAAAATACGCATTAATTGACACGTGAAACGAGGATTTGTATCGATTAAATCCCGCGAAGGAAAACCCCGCCTTTCTTTTTTAACACTAGTACTCCTAGTACGTACGTACTTATCCTGTTTGGGTCTAGGCCTTGCATTGCCAAACTTCGCCACACATTTTTGCCAAGCTTGCCTAAAGTTTTCAAAATGAGAAGGAGGTACACTTGCGCACGGCTGTCGCGGTCGCACCGCACCCTCACACGGTCGCTCCTGCACGCCGCGGTCGCACCGCACCCTCACACAGTCGCTCCTGCACGCCGCAAACCCAACCAAGGGAACGCACCCTCACTGACACGTGCTGTCGCATGTGAACAAACCAAACTCAGCCATCCTATCGCTGACACATAATTTTCGTTCATAGAGTATGTTTATCCAACCGCATGTTGGGGAGTATCCGTACGGCCCGTGCGGTGGTCTGTTGGGGAAGAAGAAGAGGTGAGGAAGAAGGAAAGAAGGGTTAGGAGACGTAGGATATTCATCCAACCGCCTGAAATGGTAGACTGACCCAAGTCAGGCGACTTGCATAACAAATATATGTTTTTACACAGCAAAAGATCCATAAAAACAACAACATAAAGAAAAACTATCACTGCTCGCGGAAAGAGACGGCCTCGTCGTCTTTGGCTGCCGGCGCGAACCAGCCGTCGCTGCCGACGTGTGTCTCCGCACCGTGGTTGTCCTCGGCCTCCAGCTACTCGTTCAAGCGGAGCGTGCGGGCGCTCTGCACGGACGAGAGCACAGCCCGGTTCAAGTCGAGGACGTCCGGTTCCGCCTGCAGGAGGGCCTCGATGGCAGCGGCATCCGCGCGCTCCGCGTCGAGTCGAGCCTCCGCCGCCCGGTTCAAGTCCAGGACGTCCGGTTCCGCCTGCAGGAGGGCGTCGATGAGAGCGGCATCCGCGCGCTCTGCGTCGAGTCGAGCCTCTGCCGCCCGGTTCAAGTCCAGGACGTCCGGTTCCGCCTGCAGGAGGGCCTCGATGGCAGCGGCATCCGCGCGCTCCGCCTCAAGTTGAGCCTCCGCCGCCCGGTTCACATCCACGACATCCGGTTCCGCCTGCAGGAGAGCCTCGATGGCAGCGGCATGCGCGCGCTCCGCGTCGAGTTGAGCCTCTGCCTCCCGGTCCTCCTTTAGTATCGCCATGTTGAACCGCTGGTCCGCCTGCACCATGGGGGACTCGGACGCCGGCACGAAGTCGACGTCCATCGTCTCATACCCATCGGGGGCCTTCTGCGCCGCGACCTCCGCCATGAACATTGGATCGGCTTCCTCCTCCTCGTAGCTTGGCTCCAGAGAACTCGGGGATTGGCCCGCCGCAAAGCGAGCTTGGGAACGGAGGTCTGTGGCGCCGACCGCCGCCGCGATTTCTGCGCGGCGCTCCGGCGTCAGCATCTTGTAGTAAGTGATCTTGCGGCGCACCATGGCTTTCCGGCGAACTAGGGGACGCTTGATGCGGGCTAGGGGATCGAAAGGTGGGGGAATGGGCTGGAGATTTGGTGTGGTTTTAGGGCAGTGGCTGGCGTAGGCCGAGCAGCGAAGGTTCTGGTGTGAATAGTGGTTCCGGTGACGACCGGTCAATCGGTTTTGACTGTACATCGCTCTTGTCGCGTTCGCGTTGCAGCCCGGCACGCTGGACCCTCCACGTCGCTCACCGAATGGAACGCGCTTCGTCTTGCGTTTTCGCTCGCTTGTGGGACCGCAGTTGAGAGCAAACCGACGTCCCTCCCCCTCCCCCGCCCGCGTCATTTATTATACCACCACTCCCTCCGTTTTATGCGGAGTAAATAAAAACAGAGGGAGTATACTACGGATGAGGATCCCCTGACGTGGCCGAACCCATTGAGTAACTGACATGCGGGGCCTAGCAAGCATGGGGTCCGCCAGTAAGTGACCGAAAGGGAGGGTAAGGCAGGGATACCTACGTCAGAGGATCCACTTCCACTATACTACTTTGACCAAATGTTAGAGTAATAATATATGACATGCAACTTACACAAATGTTAGAGTAATAATATATGACATGCAACTTACACAAAGCATACAGGGTCTAATGCGTTTTTCGAGGCTAACTTTGACCAAATGTTAGAGTAATAATATATGACATGCAACTTACACAAAGCATACGGTCAAATTCGTATGTGAAAGGAGTTTCCAATGATATAATTTTCACATTATACATCTCATGTACTATTAATCTTGTCAATAGTCAAATTGGAAACCATCTCGAGTACAAATCTAGGAGTACGTACGAATCTAACAATATTGATTGGGCGTTGTTGAATGTTGATACCTTTTTGATCAAAGTAGAGATACTTTGACTACACATAAAACTTATATGTAAACTAGAAAGGATAGGAGGGAGTATATTGTACGTTCAAAAACGAAACGAACATTGAATACCCTTTATATATGATTTGCGGATGCTATGATCACCGGTTCAAAATTTTGAATCCGCCTTAGGTATCACGTGCCCCCACTCGTTCCCTCTCGATTTCATCTCGGGGTCCGGAGATCTATTGAAAGAGGACTAGGGTGGGTACATGCGAATGATACTCGGCGGAATGTTCAAATGAGGCATGCGGGAGGATGGACTCGACTGGAGGGCGACATGATCGATGGAGAAGAGGGTTGGAGAGGAATGAGAAATAAGCAAACGCCACATGATTATACTTGAACGGCTCAAATAAACAATAAGTTGTCTCGCTTGGCCTACATAGTGAAAGGCCTAATGCGCAACGCGGAGCACTGACGCTCGAATATGGCCGGGAAAACAGGGAAACCGACATGTGGGGCACACCCGTCGGGACGACGTAGCGCAGACTAGTCCAATGGAGGAGCTGGCCCACGACCTCCTCGCCACCGACAACCGTTCATGTGGGTCGTTGGGGCCAACAACGGGGCGCAGCTCCAGCACCGCCTCTGGACACGGCGACCGCGGTGAGCGACACGCTCATATCGTCGCTAGACACGGTCGGTTTCAGTGTGCCGAGGGTGGCGTTAGTGCTGTGGCACGACCAACGGTATGTTTGGTTTGTGCCCAAGGTTGCCCCATCAAAGCATTGGGTAGCCAAAATTTTGGTTGAGGTATTGGTTGCCCATGATTTGGCCGACATTGGCAAGAAAAATGAACTAGAGTTGGCTAGAGTTCATTGGCATGCCAAAGAAATGGCAACCATCCAAACAAAGACCAATCTTTGGGTCATGACCAAAATTTTGGTTGAGGTATTGGTTGCCCATGATTTGGCCGACATTGGCAAGAAAAATGAACTAGAGTTGGCTAGAGTTCATTGGCATGCCAAAAAAATGGCAACCATCCAAACAAAGACCAATCTTTGGGTCATGACCAAAATTTTGGTAAGGTGCACTTTGGCCACAATCCAAACACACCCCAACACCCGGCTCGTCGAGGATGCACGGGGCGCCGCGACGCGTCCGCGGAGTGGTGTAGCGCGGCCAACTGCATCCTCTGGACCTGAGACCATGCCGGGTCGTCTTGCTTTTTCAATGACATGCGGGGATCGCATGTGAGCAAAGGGCATCTCCAACGTTGCCACGACCGCAGCTGACTACCCTGGCACACCAAAACCCTCGTCCCTCGCGCCGTCGCGCGGTGCGTTCCCAGCCGGCGCCAGCTGCCCGCATTCATGCCGTCCGTTCGTATGTCGTCGTTAAGAGGCTCGGTGCCCGAGGAACCAACTCCGGCGACTTAATGACGCACCCGGACGCTTGGCCTCACCGGAATGCGCTACTTAAAGCGGCAACGCCCAGCTAACCTCCACACCATAGCGCATCGTCCTCCTACCTGGCACCACATCCGCCATGACCGCAAGTGCGAACGCTCTGCGGGAGAGCTTGTCTTCGGGGATGAAGCTCGAGGTCGCCGCCCTCGCTCAAGTCGCCTCTCGCGACGCAATAGCGGCGTAGCCGGACGCGGACGCGACCGCACAAGCGGTGGCCACGCTGGCGGCCGACGACGGGAGCACCGTCAGCCACGCGTCCTACTTGCCGCCGTCCAACGTCCGGCACCGCCGAGGTCGGGGACTCCTCCGAGGATGAGTAGGGCATGGGAGGCGGCAGGGCATGGTGTGCCAACTGGCCGGTCCGTATCCCGTGTTCTACTCTTCCTCGCCGGAGACCGCACCTTCACTTCACGGGTCTTGAACCCCGCCCCCGTACATAGAGATCGCAGATGGAGGACGTCGGTCGCCGCCGTAGAATAGGTTTAGGGTCGGGTTTCTTTTATTTTTCTGTCCTATAAAAGTTCGAAATGTAATGAAAATCTGCCGTGTTTGCATTAATCTCGGCCGGTGTATATGAACTTTCACAATAATATACATATTGTAGGAGTACTAGCAAGATGCCCGTGCGTTGCACGGAAGATCAAGATCTTGTGGGAGAAAAGGATGAACGAGGGAAAGCCTTATCTGCAAATGTGGAGAGGAGTGCGGGTAAATTGTCATAGTTTCCTTCCTATCCGTTAGATATAGATCGGACGGCCTATATTGCAGGATGACAGGCACACCATCATCACCAACTCTGCTTTTTATTGAACCGAGACAAATCTAACATGCGAAGTAAAATAAACACATAGGGTCTATACATACACAAATTATCTTAGGCACTCCAATAGTACGTCCACTACACATTCACGCATTTCACATCTTTCTACATCTACGGGAACCTACGAAAGGGTTAACGTAAATTGCCTCTCTCTCTCCTCCCCTGATTTTCATGGTGGTGGGCCCCTCCCTCCCCCCAATCTACAATCAACAGCTCACACGTTTCACATTATGTTAATTACGTAACTGGGATTACGTAGGTGTAGCATTACTCGTCCTAAAAAACCCAACTAAGCCAACCTCCCAGCATATCGCGCGGGAAAAGACCCGGCCGCGCCGTTTTAGTCGGGATTACCGGATTACTAGTAGTAGTATCGATGGATCGCGCGAAAGCAACAATTTTTTTTGAGGGGCGAAGCACCTAGTTTAAAAGGAAAAAAGGCGGTACACTCACAGCACTCCTGTCGCGTCGCATTGCACCCCACACACGTTCGGTCCTGCACACGGCTCACGCAAACGGAACGCGCTTCGGCTTGCCTCTTCACTGACACGTGGACTGCACTTGGAGAAACCGACCATGCGCCAAACTCCCCCCGCCCACCGCGCGAAAATCCTCCCCCCCACACCCAAAAATTCCCCCCAAATCCGATTCAACCGCCCTTCGGCCAACTAGCCAATAATATTCCCCAAACCCTCCCCCCTGTCCCCCTCCACTCCATTCGCTCCGCCAAGCCGCCCTCCCCGCTGCGCCGATACGTCGCGCCGCGGTTCGGCGATCCTCTCGCTCCCACAGTACGCTCTCGTAGACTGCCGTCCTCTAGCCGCGCCGCCACCTCTGGCTACGTTCTTGTGGAGGCGCACGGCGGTCAGCGCCGCCACCAGCTGGCGACGTTCATGTGGAGACGCACGGCGGTCAGCTTCTCCCACGGTACGCGCATTCTAGACTGAGGCCCCCGTTCATGTCGGTGTAGCGCTGAATGTTAGCTGATAGACGCTGTTAATCTCACTGTTTGCCGAAGTAGTTTACTATCAATATGCTCTACTTAAGAAGCTTCCTTGCCCTGTTCTGCACTCAATCTGCTTAGCTGAGATGGCATGCCAAGGCCGATTAGTTGCTAAAATATCCTGCCATATATTTATTGTGACGTCGATTGCCATGGTCTAGTAGCCAATCTGTTAGGTGAAATAGCTCTACACCGTTTTATACTCGATCTTTGTTGCTGCGATGGCCTTCGATAGTTCGATGGCTGTGTGCTCGGCCTCATTGACTGCTGAAATAGCCTGCCATAATTTGGCACTCAAATCTGTTTGCTGAATTAGCTTTACATATATTTCGTTACTTAGATCTGCTCATCCAAATATCTTGCCATAGCTTTAGACATCGACCTAGGTATTTTTTTCTGGACTTCATAAAAAAGCATATATGTTTTTCCTGTAATATCTAGTAGAAGAACTAATTTGTATGTCTAACCGATGGACAAGACTTGGATAACTTCTGCTCGAAGATTCTCCGCTGCATATGTCGAGGGGGTTGAAAACTTCATGAACTTTATCAGAGCTGAGTACGGTGGTCCGAAATCAGATGTGCTCTGCCCGTGTAGCAGTTGTATGAATTCAGTTACAAGACCCCAGTCAACTGTGCAAAATCATCTACACTTGTATGGGATGTCGGTCACATATACTAGGTGGGTTCATCATGGTGAAGCTGTGAACATCAATGTTATTGACTACGTGGAAGCAGCAGATCACCATCTTGATCTGCCTGATGCTCAGGTGGAAGAGGAGGAGGAGGTGGTGGTGGCGGAGCCAGTGAGTTTGACCAACATTGAAACAATGCTATGAAATGCTCGTGCATTCCGTGAACTTTCACCTGCAGAAGAAAAATGGTGGGCCGGCATGTTGGAACAATGCAACGTTGCTGTCACCCCAGGGAATAAGCTGTCAGTATTCTCAGCTATGGTCACCTTTCTTCAGGTGAAGACATCTGAGCGGATGCCCAACGAATCAGTCGATGCGATGTTGGCTGCTTTCCGCAAATCTTTCCCAGATGCGTCTGAGCTGCCACACACCTACAGTAAAATGAAGAATTTCCTTCATGCAGTTGGAATTGGATATGATATGATCCATGTTTGTAAGAATAATTGTGTTCTATTCCGGAAGGATTATGCCAACTTAAGTGAATGCCCGAAATGCAAATCATCAAGATGGAAAGATGGCGATGCTGTGAAGAGGATTCCTCATAATGTTCTGAGACATTTTCCAATTACACTAAGATTGCAGAGGTTGTTTCATGATGCTGAAACAAGAGAGGATGTACTGTGGCATTCTAGGAACCAGGAGTACAGAGATCAGAATGTAATGAGCCATCCATCTCATGGTAGTGAGTGGAAAAGCTTCAATGATAAACACAAAGAGTTTGCTGCTGACCCGAGAAACATTAGACTTGGCTTAGCTTCAGATGGATTTAACCCATTTGGCCACCAGAGCGCCACATATAGCATGTGGCCAGTGCTTGTTATCCCTTACAACATGCCTCCAAATGTCTGCACCAAAGAATCAAACTACATGATGGCCTTGCTCATCCCAGGTCCAAAAAGTCCTGGAAAGGATTTTGATTTGTTCATGGAGCCTCTTGTGGAGGAACTTCAACACCTATGGAAGGGTGTTCTCACTCGAGACCTATATAGCAGCCCACCAGCTGATTTCTTTCTGCGTGCTGTTATAATTTGGTGCATCCATGATTATCCGGCTTTGGGCACTATGTCAGGGCGAACGACACATGGTTACAAGCATGTGTTAGCTGTGACAGGAATCCGCTGTCATACGCAATACTTAGCAAGATCTGTTACATTGGACACCGCCGTTTCCTTGCCAAGGACAAGCCGCATCCTAGAAAATACCGAAGACATGTGTTCAATGCAAAGCATGAAAACCGTGATGCGCCAAAGAGGCTCACCGCCGATGAGTTGCAAGTGGAATTAGAGAAGGTCAGGCATATTACACCAGGAAACCATCCTGGTAATGGTAGCGGGAAAAGGAAGCGTGGAAGGGTAGAAGAGAGATTATTGTTTACCCGCAGGTCCACTTTGTGGGACTTGGAATATTGGAAAGATTTGGATCTGCGACATAATCTTGATGTGATGCACATCGAGAAAAATATATGTGACAGCATTATCGGCACACTTCTTAATATTGAAGGCAAGACGAAAGATACCTTAAAATCTAGGATTGATTTGACACACCTGTGTATCAGAAAGGATTTGCAGGTGCAAGATGAAGGTAAACCACGGGATATGGCACCAGCTGTGTACGTCTTGGACAAGGTAAAAAGAAAAGAATTCTGCGAGGTCCTGTCACGTGTGAGATTCCCACATGGATTTGCTTCCAACCCTGCAAGGAGAGTCAGTGCAGATGGAAACAAGGTACAAGGGTTGAAAACTCATGACTGCCATGTCCTACTTCAAAGGGTTTTACCTGTTATCCTTAGAGGATTGGGCCGCCCTGACTTATACAGAGCAGTTGCAGAGTTGGGACAATTCTTCAGGGAACTCTGCAGTAGGAATATCAGGATAGATGCTTTGGAGCGTCTTAGAGACAAGATACCAACTATCCTATGCGACCTTGAGAAGATATATCCTCCAGCCTTATTTGATGTGATGGTGCATTTGGCTGTTCATCTACCTGATGAGGCACTACTTAGAGGTCCAGTACTGTCGGGTGGTTGGTGCGACATATGCCAAGGGATGGCTTATCATTGTGGGAGCCAATAAAACGTCGCCGGTGCCTGGAAACGGGATGAGGCGAAGACATGCACGCCGGCGGATCTTACCCAGGTTCGGGGCTCTCCGAGGAGATAACACCCCTAGTCCTGCTCTGCGGGGTCTCCGCATGATCACTAGATCGATAAGGGGTAGCTACAATCACTCCTAGAGCTGTTGGGATCAAGGGAGAAGAAGAACAGGGCTAGCTCTTGCTTCTCTCTTTCTATGGTGTGTATGTGTGTGCTATGCTTGGAAGCCAAACATGCAGGGGTGCGAACCCTTTGCATGGGTGCTCCAGGGGGTTTATATAGGCCTACCCCCCGGGGGTACAATGGTAATCCGACTGGGATCTGGTCCCAGCCGTCAGTGTCTACGCTCGCCGGCTTCTCCGTCGGCTGCTGGGTCCCGCTGGCTGGTGGATCCCGCTGGCTGCCGGCTACCTGGTCGACAGGCCGGCCCCACCGCCTAGGGTTTTGTCGGCGGCTGCTTACTGTAGCCGCGCCTCTGATGATGAGGGCTTTGTCGGGGTGAGCATGGCTACAGCGGGCCGCCTCGGGGGCTATCACTGTAGCCTCACCCCGTCTTGTCTCCTTAATGGGGCTCCTGCTTCGAGGACGGGAGTGGCCGACTTCTGGAGGCCGGCTATACTCTTGGCCGACTAGGAAGAGCCGGGCCGCCTTCACGCCTCTCTCTGACTGAAGGGGCCCGCAGTCCTTGGGCCGTACAGGAGTGGGTCGTGGATGATGTCGTAGCTGGTGTGGCTACAGTGCCGGGCCGCACGGGAGACATCCCCCCCGTACGGCCTCCTGTAGCCATGCCCGCCTCGGGCTTAGGGGGTCGTGGGCCGCACTGTGGCCATGCCCCGTCAAGTCGTCGTTATGTAGGAGTGGTTGTGATCTTGGCCGGCTTCTAGGAGTCGGCATCCTTCTTGGCCGGCTTCTTGGAGTCGGTGAGGCTGGGTCGCCTTCCGGGAGTCGGCTTTAGTGCTAGCCGGCCGGGGAAGGCGGCCCAAACGCCTGGAGTGCTTGAAGGCCCAAAGGCCTGATAAATTTTCTGAAGAGCCAGGGGTAGTCGGTTAGGCTACCCGTGGTCGTTTACCCCGACAGTAGTCCCCGAAGCTGATTGGGCTTCGAGGTGGAGTGGGGTTCGACAAGCTCGGTCAGCTTCCTATCGTGACAAGCCGGCAGCTGGGAGCCGGCCTTGGTGCAGGCGCGCCGCCTTTAGTCGAATTCTTCTGGAGTCGGGGGGCGGGAACCCGCAGGCTCGTGCACCGGGCCGCGGGCCGGCCTTGGGCCGTGGCGTGCCACGTGGCCGGAAAGCCTGCCAGCCCACGCGCGTGACGGGACGTCGCCGCAGGGAGGGGGCCCGCCACGTCCGCGCCCCGGCCCAGGCGCGGATCCTTTGTATCCCGAAACCACCCGCACGTTCCGTGCGGCAGTTTCGGCTCGCACTTATGCGTAATAAACGCGGGACGTGGGGGGAGTGGGCGCAGTTAATCCCACGTCTCCCCCCCACGTCCGGCCTCTTCGGCCGCGTGAGGCTATAAGTAGGGGGAGGTGGAGGGCAGCAGACCCTCGCACGCTCCTCCTACTCCCTTCGTCTTCTCGCCTTGCTCGTTCTTGCGACAGCGCCTCGCCGCCGTGCTCTTCCTTCGCACGCTCCTCCGCCGCCGTGCCAGCTTCCGCTATGCCTCCCCACGTAGAGCAGCTCGGCGGGGATTGGGATGGCTCCATCGTTCACAACGACCACATCGACTTCCTCCGCGACACCCGGCGTCTGCCCAGCGCGGATAAAGTGGAGGTCCGCCTCGCGCCGGAGAAGGAAATCAGGCCGGCACCGCGGGATGGCGAGCGGGTGGTCTTCCGCTCGCACTTCCTGCGCGGCTTCGGCCTGCCAGTGAGCGCCTTCTTCCGCTCCTGGCTGGACTTCTATCAGCTCCAGCCGCATCACCTCACCCCCAACGCGGTGGTGCTGCTGTCGGCCTTCGTCACCCTGTGCGAGGGCTATCTCGGCGTCCTCCCCACCCTCGAGCTCTGGGGGAGTTCTTCCAGTCGAAGCTGGGTACGCGCAGCAAGGGCGTGCCAGCCCACACTGGCGCCTTCATCGCGTCGCGGAGATCGGGCGCCGACAACCCCTTCCCCGTCATCACGCTGATCCAATCGGTGAAGAAGTGGCAGAAGTCATACTTCTACGTGCGGAACATCGCTCCACGGGGCGACTACATCAACCTGCCGGCTTACGTAGCCGGCCCACCGGCGGGGAGGCTGCCCCAGTGGTCCTTCCGGGCGGTGACGCTGTCACAGGGAGGAAATGCCGCCATCGCCCGTCTGCGGGTGATGGTCCAGTCGGAGGGCCTGACGGGGCCCGACCTCCTGGCCGCGTTCGTCACGCGCCGGGTCCTCCCGCTCTAGAGCCGGCCTCATCTGATCTGTCAGATGAGCGGCCAGCTCGATCCGAGCCGGATGTGCACCAAGGAGATGCCGCAGCCCGACGCCGCCGACATGGTGAACTACCTCGCCAACTGCCAGCTTTCCGACGACTGGCAATTCGGCAAGGAGCCATACAGCCGCACCAATCCTCCGCCTACGGTACGCTCCCCTTCTCTTTTTCTCTTTCTCTCTCTCTCTCAGTTTGTCGCCGAGTTCCTCTGGGCCGACTCTAACCCAGTCGGCTCGCTCTTTTTGACAGAATCCTCTGCTTCGGCCGGCCGGCGGAGCGGACGTGGAGTGCCGCTTCGTCCCCGACCGGACCGAGCACGACCAGGAGGACCCCGACCTGGGGGCGGTCCATATGGAGGACGCCGCCGAGCCGGCTGGCGGCCAAGCCGGCGGCGAAGCAGGCGGCTCCGGGTTCACCGCTACCTTCGAGGACTGGCCAGACGAGGACGAAGCCGAAGCCGTCCCGCCCCGCCAGCCGGCCTCCGGACGCGGCGCGGGCTCTTCCGGCGCGCAGCCTGTTCGGGGTAGAGGCCAGAAACGTCGCGCCACCCAGGGCATGTTCGGCAGCCGGACAAAGAAGCCTAGGGGTGGGGCGGCGGCCACCAGGCGGGAAGAGGCAGCCGCGAAGGCGGCTCGCTTCCGCAAAGTGGTGAAGCAGCCGCAGACGGTGTCGGCGTAAGTTCTCTCTTTCTTCGTACTGTCCTTCTTTCTTTCCTTTGGTGGTTCTTGAGTCTTCGTCTTCTTTTTCAATGATCAGGGCTCCGCTATCACTTGAGCGGGCGGACGCCGGCTCCGTCATCGAGTCGCCAGGGGGCTCTGGGAGCACCACCTGCCGCGTAGATCCCCGCGCCGCCCTCCTGGAGGCGACAGAAAGGAACGCGCGGGAGGCGCGGGAGGAGCAGGAAGCGCGGGAGGCGGAGGCACGGAGGGCAGCTGCCGCCCAGGCGGCTCGGGAGGAGGAAGCGGCGAAGGCGCTCGCCGAGGCCGCAGCCAAGGCCCAGGCAGAGGCTGAGGCCAAAGCGGCGGCAGGGGAGGCCTTGATGGTCACCCCCTGCGCACCATGGCACCCGGGGATGTGGATCCCTCGCCGGGGGGAGCCTTCGGTTCCCAGCCGGGGCTGGGAGGAAGCGGTGACGACGTCGTCATCTTGGGGGAGGCGCCGGGGCCGACTCCTCCGACTAGGACGACCCAAGGCCGCCAGCCTGAGCCTGCGCCCGCACAGTCGGCGGGGGGCGAGCCGGCCGCGGGGGCTGAGGTGGCGGTCCGGGTTCCGCCAAGCCGGCGTGCTGGGAAGGCCGCGGCTGAACCGCAGAAGGCTACGTCGGAGCCACAGCAGGCCGTGGGCTCCAGCTCGTCGGCCCAAGACGCGGAGGCGGCCAGCGCTACCTCGGGGTGGACGCCGGGCGGAGGGTCGGCCATGGTGAACGTCGCCGCGCAAGACATCCGGACCCGGCTGCAGAGCCAAGCCGCGGCGCTGAGGCAGTTCACCGACGAATTCCTCGCCACGCGGGCAGCCATCCGGGTTAGTATTCTCATCTTGCTCTTTTTTGAACTTGATTTCTCTCATGGGGGCGCGTCAGCGCACCCACTGGGTGTAGTCCCCGAGTTCCGAGTCGGCTGCTGAGCAGGCGGCTTGGAACTTCTTGGAGATTTTTGTTTTTGCTGCTTTTGTTCTCACGTCGGTCTTCTGTCCGTCTTGCAGGACTACCACAATCTCCGAGCGGCCGCCTTCAACTCCCAGGCTCGGGAGCTGACTCAGAAGACCGCCGATCTCACGGAAAGCCGAGGTATGTGATTTGATCTTTTTCTCATGTGGGGGCGCGTCAGCGCACCCACTGGGTGTAGTCCCCGAGATTCGGGCCGACTGCTGAGCAGTCAGCTCGGATCTTCCTTGATCATTCCTTATTGTTCTTCTTTTTCTTCTATCTCTGCAGCGGCCAACGCCAGTCTGAGGGCGCAGCTGGGGAGTCCCAGACTGCTCTTCGTGCCAAGGACGCGGGGCTCGCCGCCTTGGTGCAGGAGCGCGACCACCTGGTCAAGAAGCTGGTCGACCAGGAGGAAGGCCACAAGGCTGCGCTGAAAGCTGCGCAGGATCGCGAGGCCGCCCTTCAGGCCGAGTTCGAGACGGAGGCGGCCGGCTGGGCAGAGGTCAAGCAGACTCTGGTCTCTGGCTATGGCCAGATTGAGGACCTGGTTGACGGTAAGTCATCTACCACTTCGTCCTTTCTTGCCATCCGCCCTTCGACTTGTTTTTCTGATTTTGGTGTTTTTCTTTCTTTTTCTTCTTCGCACAGAGTACTTCCCCGGCTATTCCACTGCCGCCAACCAGGCCGTCGAAGCCCGTCGCCAGGCGAAGAGGCAAGCCGGCTGCGAGATCTCGCCAACCGCCGGCCGTTCGCTGGAGGAGCAGCTCCTGGCGATCTAGGCTCGCATCTAGCCGGCTCACAGGCTGCTCCGCCGGCTTCAGCGTGCCGGGTCGGCGGTCTTGGCCGCCCTCTGGCCCGGCCAAGTGGTCCCACGCACTCCCAGTCGGACCGCCAACTGGCTGGAGGTGGCCGTCGGCCGCTTCGAGGCTTGGAAGGCGTCAGCGGCTCGCTCCGGCGCCAGGCGGGCGCTGGAGTTCGTCAAGGCCTGGTATCCCGGCTTGAACCTGGACCAGCTGTCGACTTGGCGGCAGCAAGCAGACACGGAGCTGGAGCCGGCGCGGCCGGCCATCATTCGGCGAGCTTCGGCGATCGCCGACTACACCGACACCAACGTCTTCGCCCCCGAGGTGGACGACAATGGAGTCGCCCAGCCGGAAGATTGGTTCGGGCTGGACCCGGCGCATGGCGAGGACTCGGCGGAGGAGATCGACTCCAGCGACGAGGGCGAGGAGGAGGAGGAGGAGGAGGGTGAAGACGCCGAGCCGGCTGGTGGAGAAGCCGGCCAGCCTGACCGCGCCTCCAGCACTACGTCGCATGCGAGTGCGTCTCCTGCCGCGGGAGGTGGTCAAGCCGGGACCAACTAGGCGGCTACTCCTTCAGCCGGCGAGCTGCCTTCACCGACCAGCTCGGCCTCCAAGTCGCGCCTTAGTCTTCTTTCTTTTGTTTTCCTGTCTTGTTGCTTTTGAACAATGTTTGGTTAAGTCTGCACAATTCCACCCACTGGGTGTATTGAAACTCAAGTCTGTTGCCATCCTTTAGGCGGCTTTATGTATATAAGTTATGCAATCGGTTTTTCCTTGTACTTTCGCTTTTTGTCCTTTTGCTTTTTTCCTTTGCCGCCCTCCCTTGGTTGCCGCCTCCCTAGTCAAACAGTTGCTCAGCAATCTGTAGCCGGGGAGTGCCTGGCCGATTGGGGAGGGGGAAGTACTTTTAGCTCTGCTGGACTTAAGCTAAGTTTTTTAGGAAGCCGGCCAGCCGGCTGCTGTGACAGCCGGCAGGCATATATGGAAGCCGTCTTTTTGCTATATAGGTTAGTTGTTCCTTAGCCGTTTTTCGTGTGGGCGTCCTTTCTGTCTTCTCTCTTGCTAGTCGAACAGTCAGTTCTTTGAGCTGCGACTTTCAACAAGAGAGGACTTGGGAGCCGGCGCACTACTTTGCTGACTTCGGGAAGAACTTAGAATATAGCTCAAGGCGGCCAGTCCCCGGGCCGACTAGTCGGACCCGGTGCCGGACAAGAATTCGAAAATGTAATAATACATTCTTGGATATGACACTCGTCATTCATAGATAAATAAAAGGCAGTCCCCGAGTACTGTTCGGGGGGCCTGTTGGTTTGTAACTTAATACAAAAGGGGTAGCGTGATACATACTGCTTTTTCAGCTGTAAAATCGTCTTAGGAGATTTGCGTTCCATGGTCGCTCCGACTCCTTGCCGGAGTCGTCTCTCTTGCGTGCTCTTGGCTTTTGTGCGTCGATCAAGTAGTAGGAGTCGTTGCCGAGTGCCTTGCTGACGACGAAGGGGCCTTCCCAAGGGGCCGAGAGCTTGTGCTGGCCGGCTGTTCGCTGGATCAGCCGGAGCACAAGGTCGCCCTCTTGGAAGGATCTTGACTTGACCTTGCGGTTGTAGTAGCGGCGCAGGCCTTGCTGGTAGATGGCGGACCGGCTGAGGGCCAACAGCCGGCCTTCTTCCAGTAGGTCGACGCCGTCTTCTCTTGCTTCTTTGGCTTCCTCCTCCGTGTACATGGTGATCCGAGGCGAGTCAAACTCGATGTCTGTTGGGATGACAGCCTCGGCACCGTACACAAGGAAGAATGGAGTGAAGCCGGTTGACTTGTTGGGTGTAGTTCGCAGACTCCAGAGGACAGCCGGCAGCTCTTCGAGCCAGCAGCCGACCGATCGCTCCAGTGGTACAACCAATCGGGGCTTGATGCCGGAGAGGATAAGTCCATTTGCTCGCTCGACCTGGCCGTTCGACTACGGGTGGGCAACGGACGCTAAGTCCAATCGGATGCCCTGTGTCGCGCAGAAACATGCCAGTGCGCCTTTGGCGAAGTTCGTGCCGTTGTCGGTGATGATGCTGTGCGGCACGCCGTACCGAGTAGTGATGTCGGTGATGAATGTCACGGCAGTCGGCCCGTTCAGCTTCTTAATTGGCTTGGCTTCAATCCACTTTGTGAACTTGTCCACAGCAACGAGTAGATGTGTCAAGCCGCCGCGGGCTGTCTTGAAAGGGCCCACCATGTCCAGTCCCCAGACAGCAAAGGCCAGGTGAGGGGAATGGTCTTGAGGGCAGAAGCCGGCAGGTGTTGTTTGGAGCTGAAGACTTGACATCCTCTGCAGGTCTTGACTATTTCTTTAGCATCCTCCAAGGCAGTCGGCCAGAAGAACCCATGGCGGAAAGCCTTGGCCACGAGGGATCTTGAGGCAGCGTGATGGCCGCATTCGCCTTGGTGGATGTCTTTGAGGATTGCCACTCCTTTTTCTGGCTCGACGCAACGCTGGAAGACTCCAGTGACGCTGCGCTTCACAAGCTCCCTGTTGATTATTGTGTATGCTGCGGCTCGTCGTTGCACTAGTCTTGCTGCGATCTCGTCAGCCGGCAGCTCTCTGCTGACTAGGAACTTGAGGATGGGCAGGGCCCATGAGGGAGCCGTGACTTCTTCTGCTGTTAATGTGGCCACCATGACTCGGGTGGGTGGGCTGGGTGTTGCGTTGGAGTCGGCCATCGCTTCTTGTGTCGTTGTAGTCCCCGGGCCGACTGCTGCAGTCCCCAGACCGGGTTCTGAAGTCCCTGGGCCGGGTGCGACTACGTCAGTCCCCGGGGCAGTCGTCGAAGTCCCCGTGCCGCCTGCGGGATTTCTTGAGCCGGATCCGGCTGTTTCTGGCGCAGGCGGTACGAAGATGGAATCCGACTCTGGAGACGGCTTGATGGACGGCTTGAGGAGGCGCTGGAGGGAGACGCCAGTCGGTATGGCTTGTAGGGTGGAGCCGATCCGTGCTAGGGCATCTGCTTGGTCGTTGTCGGCCCTTGGCACGTGAAGGAACTCGCACCCTTCGAAGTATCCGCTCATCTGCTGGACGAGGAATCGGTAGCTTGCCATGTTTGCGTCCTTGGCGTCCCAGTCGCCAGATGATTGCTGGACCACTAAGTCTGAGTCGCCATAGCACAGGATCCGGCGTATGCCGAGCTCTTTGGCTAGCCGGAGCCCATGTACGAGCGCCTCGTACTCGGCCACGTTGTTGGAGGCGGCGAAGTGGATCTGCAGCATGTACTTGAGCTTGTCGCCTTTGGGAGAGGTGAGGACGATGCCGGCTCCCAAGCCGGTGCACATCTTGGACCCGTCAAAGTGCATCCGCCAATGGGTAGAGTCGGGAGCCGGCGGTAAGTACTGGGTCTCGGCCCAGTCGACGAGGAAGTCGGCCAATGCTTGCGACTTGATGGCGGTGCGGGGTTGATAGAAAATCGTGTAGGGCGCCAAGGCAATGGCCCATTTGGCCACCCGGCCGGATGCATCCCGGCTGCCTATGATCTCGGCGAGCGGGGCAGTGCACACGACCGTGATGGGGTGCTCTTGGAAGTAGGGCTTCAATTTCTTGGCAGCGAAGTACACCCCATAGCACATCTTCTGGTAGTGCGGGTAGTTTTGCTTTGAGCTGGACAGTACTTCGCTGAGATAGTAGACCGGCCTCTGGACCAGCTGAGCTCGGCCTTCCTCCGGGCGCTGGACCACAACAACAGTGCTGACGACTCGGCTTGTCGCGGCGATGTAGAGGAGCATGGGCTCCTTCTCAGTCGGCGCAGCCAGGACAGGCGGAGTGGTCAACATTTTCTTCAACTCGTGGAAGGCTTGGTCGGCTTGATCATTCCACTCAAAGTGAGTGGACTTCTTCATGAGTCGGTACAGGGGGAGGGCCTTCTCTCCTAGTCGGCTGATGAAACGGTTCAGGGAGGCTAAGCAGCTAGTGAACTTCTGCACATCTCGTAGCTTGGTGGGAATCTCCATCCTCTCGATGGCTTTGATCTTGACAGGGTTGCACTCAATGCCGCGTTCGGAGACCAGGAAGCCTAGCAGCTGGCCGGCTGGCACTCCGAACACGCACTTCTCGGGGTTGAGCTTGATCTGGAATCGGCGCAAGTTGGCGAATGTTTCCTTTAGGTCTTCCAGCAAGGTACCGCGCTTCTCTGTCTTCACCACAATGTCGTCTACGTAGACGTGGGCATTTCTGCCGAGTTTTTTCAAGAGACATTTCTGCATGCAACGCTGAAAAGTGGCACCGGCGTTTCTCAAGCCGAATGTCATTGTCAGGTAGCAGAAAGCTCCAAAGGGTGTGATGAAGGCAGTCTTCAGGCGGTCAGCCGGGTCCAACTTGATCTGATGATACCCTGAGTATGCATCCAAAAAACACAACAACTCGCATCCGGCTGTGGAGTCTATCACTTGGTCAATCCGTGGCAAAGCAAACGGATCCTTTGGGCAGGCTTTGTTCAAACTTGTGTAGTCTATACACATGCGCCACTTGTTATCCTTCTTCAAAACCAGAACTGGATTGGCAAGCCATTCTGGAAAGAACACTTCCATGATGAAGCCGGCTGCAAGGAGCCGGGCTATCTCTTCTCCCACGATTCTTCGCTTCTCTTCTGATAGTCGGCGGAGGGGTTGCCTGACCGGCTTCGCATCAGCTCGGACATGTAACTTGTGCTCGGCGAAATCCTTCGGGACACCCGGCATGTCCTTTGGGGACCATGCAAAGATGTCTCGATTCTCACGGAGGAAGTCGGCGAGCTCGCCTTCCTATTTGCTGTCCAAGTTCGCCCCAATCACGGCGAACCTCTCCGGGTGCTCCGGGTCTAGAGGTATCTTCTTCGTCTCTTTGGCAGGCTGGAAGGAGCCCTTCGCATCACAGTCCTTGGGGTTGGTGGACAAGGCCGGCTGCTTGCCGGCCATGGCCACAACCCGTTCCAACATCTTCTTCTCTTCTACCACCACGAGGGACTCGGCCAGCCGGCTACTGGCCATGGCACACTCGATGGACTTCTTGTAGTCGCCGGCTACCGTGATGATCCCCTTTGAGCTCGGCATCTTCATCTTCAGGTAGGCATAGTGGGGCACAGCCATGAACTTGGCCAAAGCAGGTCGGCCAAGTAGTGCATGATAGGGGCTCTCCAAATCCACCACCTCGAACCATATTGCTTCCCGGCGAAAGTGATCTTTGTCTCCGAAGAGGACATCCATCTTGATCTTGCCGATTGGAGAGCAAGATAGGCCGGGTACGATACCATGGAAGACGGTGCGGCTCGGCATGAGCTGCTTTGCTTTGATGTTCAGCTTGTCCATGGTGTCGCGGTACAGTATGTTGATACTGCTTCCGCCGTCTATCAGGACGCGGGAAAATCTGGCGGCTCGCCTCTCCGTCGCAAGGGTGACGTCCAAGACCATAGCATAGGAGCCAGGCGAAGGCATCACCTCTGGGTGGTCGGCCTGGCTCCAGCTGATGGGCTTTTCCGACCAGTGCATGAACTCGGCGGTGCTAGAGGCGACTGCGTTTACTTCTTGGTGTTGCCGGCGTCGGCTGCGCTTGTCGTCGACTTGACTCGTGAAGACGACGTAGGCGTCGTGCGCTTCGGGGAACTCGTCTTGGATGGCGCCGACTGCCGGCCGGGCCGCCGGCTGCTGGGGAGCTGGAGGCGGCGGGCCGGGAGGCGGAGGCGGCACCATCCCTTCGCCCTTGGTGATGCGGGTGAGCCAGTGGCATTTCCGTGTTGTATGGTTGGACGGCTTCGCGCCGCTGTGGAACTTGTAGGGGGCATCGAGTGCTTGTTCGTAGGAGAAGGACGGCTGCCAGGGCGGCCGGCCTCCCTTCTTCTTGGGAGCGGGCCGCTCCTCGGGCTGCTCGTCTTCAACTGTGGCCACCTGCCGACTGGAGGAAGTCGGCATGGGGCCCTTGCGCTTGTGGTCGTTCTGGTAGGGGCGCCGGTTTGGGTCGCCAGCCGGCGTCTTGGGAGCCGGAGCAACTACCTTCCCCGAGGCGTCCACTCGGAGCTCGGTCTTCATGGAGGAGTCGGCAGTGGCATACTTGTCGGCGGTGATCAGCAACTCATCGAGGGTAGCCGGCTCATCGCAGAGGAGTCGGTGCTTGAGGAGGGTGCCCTCTCGGCACCCGGCAGTGAAGTACTCGATGGCCTGGACCTCGTGCACTCCCTCGCAGGAGTTGCGGAGCTCGGCCCATCGCGTGAGGTAGTCGCGGGTCGACTCGTTGGGCCCTTGGACGCAGAGGGAGAGCTGGCGAGGCTTGGGAGGCCGCTTGTAGGTGCTGGTGAAGTTGCGGACGAAAACCTCGGTGAAGTCCAGCCAGCTGTTGATGCTGTATGGCTTGAGGCTGTTGAGCCACGTGCGCGCCGTCCCTTGCAGCATCAAGGGGACGTACTTCACGGCGACGCGCCGATTGCCGTTGGCGATGCTGACGGCTGTGGAGTAGTCGATGAGCCAATCTTCCGGCTTCATCGAGCCGTTGTACTTGGGCGTGTCTCTGGGGAGCGAGAACCCTTTGGGGAAGGGCTCGTCGCGGATGCGGGGGCCAAAGCATGGCGGGCCGACATCGTCTTCTTCTTCTAACGCCAAGGATCGAGCCAGGCGGTCGATCCGGTGGCGGGCGTCATTCTCGCCGACTCCTTCTTGGCGGCCGAGTCGGTCGCCAAGAGTCGGATGGGCGACAAGCGGTGGAGTGAGGCATCTTTCTCTTCGAGGCGGGGGAGGAGGCAGGTTTCCCTGGTGCTCTATCGCTCGAGGGCGGCCATCCGCGTCGCGCTCGATAGTAATGCGAGTTCGGCTGCGGCTGGCAGCCGGCTCCTTGTCTTTCTTCTGGTATGCACCGCTCGCAGTCGGCGAGCGGGACGTCACAGCGTGCTCCCGGCGCGGGGGATGGCTATCAGCTCGGGCGCCGGCTTCGTGCCGTTCTGCAGGCGCGTCGATCAGCTGCTGGATCCGTCTTGTCATGTAGGGGAGCTCATCGGCTCCCAGCCCATTGAGCTCCTCTGCAGCCGCCTGAGCGGCTCGCAGATTCTCGAGCGGGGTGGCGTAGACGGGGCGATCTGCGCCCAGCATGCTGGCAACGGCTGCGCCGCGCTTCTGGACGAAGCCGGCTCGGCTCGGGCCGCTAGGCGGCGGCGTCCCGAAGGCGGCCCGGTCGACTTCGCGCTGGTGGGCCTCGGTGAGGCGTCTCATCGAGGCTATCTTCTTGCTCTCCGCGATGAGCGCAAGGCGGCATGCCTCCAGGGTCTCGGCGTCGGCGTCGGCCGGGAGGGGGACGGAGAGGTCGTGCATCGCTGCTTGCTGAGCGTCGCGGGCGTCCTCGCCCGAGTTGGAGACGTGGCTGATGACCAGCACTTCGGTGACAGCGCTGCTGTCGCTGTCAGCTCGAGGGAGGGGGTCGTCGAAGACCACCACGTCGGAGGGGTAAGCGTCGAGCGACGCGGTGTCGGAGTCGATGAGCATCGGGTCGGTGGAGCCGACCGACTCCATGTCCGCAGCAGGCTCGCTGGAGACGTGAAGTTGGTCGAGGAGGCTGACGAGGCGGCTCTCGGGGTAGTCGGTGCCTGCGTCGGACGCAGGCTCGTCGGAGATGCGAGTCTCGCCGAGCAGACGTTGTCGACGCCTTGCAGCGCGTCGGGGCAAACGCCATCGGGCGCAGCAGGCTGGCTGCGCTCGCGGGGAAAGAAGAGGGTTCCCGTCCAGAACAGGTCTCCGGACGACGGTGCACCTGGCCCCACGGTGGGCGCCAAATGTCGGGTGGTTGGTGCGACATATGCCAAGGGATGGCTTATCATTGTGGGAGCCAATAAAACATCGCCGGTGCCTGGAAACGGGATGAGGCGAAGACATGCACGCCGGCGGATCTTACCCAGGTTCGGGGCTCTCCGAGGAGATAACACCCCTAGTCCTGCTCTGCGGGGTCTCCGCATGATCACTAGATCGATAAGGGGTAGCTACAATCGCTCCTAGAGCTGTTGGGATCAAGGGAGAAGAAGAACAGGGCTAGCTCTTGCTTCTCTCTTTCTATGGTGTGTATGTGTGTGCTATGCTTGGAAGCCAAACATGCAGGGGTGCGAACCCTTTGCATGGGTGCTCTGGGGGGTTTATATAGGCCTACCCCCCGGGGGTACAATGGTAATCCGACTGGGATCTGGTCCCAGCCGTCAGTGTCTACGCTCGCCGGCTTCTCCGTCGGCTGCTGGGTCCCGCTGGCTGGTGGATCCCGCTGGCTGCCGGCTACCTGGTCGACAGGCCGGCCCCACCGCCTAGGGTTTTGTCGGCAGCTTCTTACTGTAGCCGCGCCTCTGATGATGAGGGCTTTGTCGGGGTGAGCATGGCTACAGCGGGCCGCCTCGGGGGCTATCACTGTAGCCTCACCCCGTCTTGTCTCCTTAATGGGGCTCCTGCTTCGAGGACGGGAGTGGCCGACTTCTGGAGGCCGGCTATACTCTTGGCCAACTAGGAAGAGCCGGGCCGCCTTCACGCCTCTCTCTGACTGAAGGGGCCCGCAGTCCTTGGGCCGTACAGGAGTGGGTCGTGGATGACGTCGTAGCTGGTGTGGCTACAGTGCCGGGCCGCACGGGAGACATCCCCCCCGTACGGCCTCCTGTAGCCATGCCCGCCTCGGGCTTAGGGGGTCGTGGGCCGCACTGTGGCCATGCCCCCTCAAGTCGTCGTTATGTAGGAGTGGTTGTGATCTTGGCCGGCTTCTAGGAGTCGGCATCCTTCTTGGCCGGCTTCTTGGAGTCGGTGAGGCTGGGTCGCATTCCGGGAGTCGGCTTTAGTGCTAGCTGGCCGGGGAAGGCGGCCCAAACGCCTGGAGTGCTTGAAGGCCCAAAGGCCTGATAAATTTTCTGAAGAGCCAGGGGTAGTCGGTTAGGCTACCCGTGGTCGTTTACCCCGACAAGTACAGTATGGCTGGATGTACCCTATTGAAAGACGGCTAGGCACTTTCAAGGGCTATGTTAGGAACATTGCTAGACCCGAGGGTTCCATTGCAGAGGCCTACATTGCTACAGAAGCGTTGACATTCTGCTCAAAATATATTGAAACAACTGTTTAGCTTAGCAAAGAGGTGGGTGAATGTTAAAACAGGTCTAGCGTGTCATGTACACGTACCCTGTACGAATGTAATTGTATGCTGATTGTTATATATATAGAAAGACGTGGAGAGGCTTTGCCCCACAGAAAACCCTAAACCCTATTTTCTAACTTGGTATCAGAGCCTACCCTAGCCGCCGCCGCCTCTCCTCCCGCCGCCGCAGTTTCCTCGCGGCCGCCGCGATGTCCACCGCGCCGGCACCCGCGATGACCCCCTCCTCTGCGCTCACACTCACCACCCCCTCCGCGCTCGTCCCGATCGCCCCGTCATCGCCCCACCCGCCGCGACGGCTCCCACCCCCGTCCTTCCGCCCATCGCGGTCTCGCTTGACCGCAACAACTTCATGCTCCGGAGGGCTCTTGCCCTCCCCAACTTCGCCGGAGTTCGCCTCCACGGCTTCCTCGACGGCTCGGCCACCGCGCCGGCACCGACCATGACGACAGGCACCGGCGAGGCCGCCCGCACCGTGTCCAACCCTGACTACGAGCAATGGTGGACGCTGGATCAGAAGGTTCTCGGGCATCTCCTCGGTTCGATGAGCGTGGAGATCTCCGCGCAGCTCATTGGCTGCAGGTCGGCCGCCGCCGCCTGGGCAGCCGTGCACACCATGTTCGCCGCCGAGAACAGTGCCGGCGTGCGCAACCTCCGGCGCCAGATTCAGGCGCTGCGCAAGGGAGATCGTCCCACCGGCGAGTATATGCAAAAGGTCAAGGCCCTCGCTAACTCGATGGCCGCCGCCGGCTCTCCTCTTCGTGATGATGAGATCATCGACTACATGCTGACCGGGCTCGGCTTGGCGTTCAACCCCATCGCCGCCTCCATGAACTTCGCGGGTGTGCCAATCACGTTCCCCGCGTTCTACTCCAGCGTTCTCCACTACGAGGCCCTTCAGCAGCAGCAGTCCGAGCACGAGGATTGGCAGTCCTCCGCCAACGCCGCGTCTCGGCCGGTCTACAACAACACTTCCGGCCGAGCCTCCGATTCTGGCCGCCCGAGCGGTGGCCCCCCCCTGCCGGTTCCCTCCCGCCCCGCTCGGGCGGCTATGGCAACAGCCAGGGCAACCCCTCTGGTCGTAACAACAACAACGGCGGCAATAGCCGCAATGGAGGAGGAAACGGAGGTGGCAACGGGGGTGGTCGCAACTGCCGCTGGCGTCCACGGTGCCAGATATGCAAGAATTGGGTTCATGAGGCCGGCGACTGTCGCAGCCGCTATGACCACCGCGCCGCCAACTCCGCGTCCACATCCTCCTCCCATGAGCCGCCGCACTGGATTCTGGACACCGGTGCGACGGACCACCTGACGAATGATCTTGATCGTCTGCACTTCCACGAGCGCTACGGCGGGAAGGATCAAGTGCAAGTGGCAAACGGTGCAGGTTTGTCTATTTCGCATATTGGTCATTCCACTATACCCGGTTCATCCCTTCGTTTATGCAATATTCTTTGTCTACCACACATTCATCAACATCTTCTCTCCATTTATCGTCTCGTCCTTGATAATGATGTTTTTGTGGAATTTCACCGTTTCTTTTTCCTTGTCAAGGACACGGCCACGAAGAAAATCCTTCTTCATGGTAGATGTCATGGTGGACTCTACCCCATCCCGTTTGGTCGCGCGTCGTCATCCTCCACCCGCCAAGCATCCCTCAGCGTCAAGACCACCCCGTCCCAGTGGCACCAGCGTCTCGGTCATCCCTTGAATAATATTGTTCACAACATTGTTAGGAATAATGATTTAGTGTGTTCTTCTGAACGTCAGACTTCCGTGTGTGATGCTTGTCAGTGTGCTAAAAGTCGACAATTGCCTTATCATTTATCACATCATGTTTCCACTATGCCTCTTGAGTTAATTCATTCTGATGTTTGGGGGCCAGCTATTGCTTCTTCCGGAGGTTATAAATATTATGTGAGCTTTGTTGACGATTACTCTCGCTTCTCTTGGATTTATCTCCTTAAGCATAAGTCTGACATTGAGCAAGTATTTTATGCCTTTCAGGCTCATGTTGAGCGTCTTCTCCACACTAAAATCATAGCTGTTTAGTCCGACTGGGGTGGTGAGTATCACCGGTTGCATCATTATTTCCAACGCACTGGCATCTCTCATCGTGTGTCTTGCCCGCACACGTCTCAGCAGAACGGCATTGCTGAACGCAAACACCGTCATCTTGTTGAAACAGGCCTTGCTTTGCTGGCTCATTCTTCTCTCCCATTGCGTTTTTGGGATGAGGCATTCCTTACGGCATGCTATCTCATTAATCGCATGCCTACACCTGTTCTTCAACAAGATACACCCATATATCGTCTCCTTAAGGTGCACCCCGATTATAAGTTTCTTCGCACTTTTGGGTGCGCCTGCTGGCCTAGTTTGTGCAAATATAATGCACACAAACTTGCTTTCCGATCCACCATGTGTGTTTTCTTGGGCTATAGTCCGATGCATAAGGGATACAAGTGTCTTGATCGTTCCACGGGACATATCTACATCTCCCGTGATGTTGTTTTCGACGAGTCTGTTTTTCCCTATGCCACTCCTGGGGTCACTGTCGATGTCTCTTCTTTGGCTGATGTTCTCTCTTTTCCTCCCACTGAACCGGCTACGGGTGACCATATGCGCAAATACGACCTGTCCTATTTGTCTACTAACACGCCTGTCCCAGGCCCTGTTGCTTCTGTGCAGGATTCTTCGGCTCCGCCCTGTCCGGCGCTCAACGTGCATGGCGCATGCATGCCCTCTGCCCGCCGCCCCCACGTGGCCGTCGCGCAGCCCTCCTTGGCGAACATGCACGTCTCCCCGCTCGCCTCCCGCGTCGCCCGGCTCGGTTCCCGCGTCGCCCGGTCGGTTGTCGCCTCGCCCGGTCTGGCTGGTCCATCGGCTACCGCCTCGCCCGGCTCGACCGGCCCGTCCACGGCCTCCTTGTCGCGCGGTGACGCAGTGTCCCCCGCCCCGGTGCTCAAGGATGCTGCTCCACCATCGCCACCGCAGCTCGCGTCACCCTTTGTCGAGGGGAGTCCAGCTCCCTCGACCGCGACGCCCCCAGCTGCTCCTGCACACACCATGGTTACCCGCACCCGCGATCATACTCGCCGTGCTCTTGTTCCTACTAACGAGACTATTCGCTATGATCCCCGTCGCCGGGCGTTTCTTGCGGTGCCTATCTCTCATTGTGATGCTCTCCGTGAGACTGCCTGGCGTACCGCGATGATTGATGAGCTCACTGCTCTGCATCACAACAAGACTTGGGTTCTTGTGCCTCGGCCGCGCGGTGTCAATGTTGTTGGGAGCAAATGGATCTTCAAGACCAAGCACCGTCCGGATGGCTCTGTTGATAAGTACAAAGCTCGTCTGGTCGCCCGTGGTTTCACACAACAGCCTGGCATTGACTATGGTGATACCTTCAGTCCGGTTGTCAAGCCGGCCACCATTCGTTTGGTTCTTGCCTTGGCTGTTTCTCGCGGTTGGAGTCTTCGGTAGATTGATGTCAGCAATGCTTTCCTTCATGGGTATCTCTCCCAGGACGTCTATATGCAGCAGCCACCTGGTTTCGAGGATGCTCGTTTTCCCTCGCATGTGTGCAAGCTTCAATGCGCACTCTATGGACTCAAGCAGTCTCCTCATGCATGGTACGCTCGGCTCAGTGCTCGTCTTCTCGCTTTGGGTTTTGCCTCCTCCAAAGCAGACACATCTCTGTTTTTCTTCTGCTATCGTGATGTTCAGATCTATATGCTTGTCTATGTGGATGACATTATCATTGCCGGATCTTCTCCACGTGCAGTTGATGGTCTTGTTCATGCCCTCGCTGCCAGTTTTCCTATCAAGGACCTTGGGCCGTTGGAGTATTTTCTTGGTCTAGAAGCGTCCTACAATTTAGGGGGGATGACATTGACTCAACGGAAGTATGCCTTGGATCTTTTACACCGTGTGAGCATGGAGAATTGTAAGCCTACTTCCGCACAGCTGTCTACTTCCGAGCAGCTTGCACGAGTGTCTGGACGGCCTCTCAGTACCGATGATTCCTTCCGGTATCGCAGTGTTGTTGGTGGACTGCAGTATTTAACACTCACCCGTCTGGATATTTCATTTGCAGTGAACAAGGTGTGTCAGTTTCTCTCACAGCCCACTGATGCTCATTGGGAAGCTATTAAGCGGATTTTACGCTATGTGAAAGGAACGTTGCACACAGGGCTGAAATTTCGCAAGGCTGTCTCTACTAGCATTAGTATCTTCACTGATGCAGATTGGGCAGGTTGTCCGGATGATCGTCGATCAACTGGAGGTTTGTCCATATTCGTTGGACTGAACCTCATTTCCTGGAGTTCGAAGAAACAACCAACAGTGTCGAGGTCGAGCACAGAGGCCGAGTACGAAGCCTTGGCGAATGGAGCTGCTGAAGCCATCTGGGTAGAGTCACTACTCAAAGAGCTTGGAGTGTCTCAGCAGCGTGTTCCGGTTCTCTGGTGTGATAACTCAGGGGCCACATATCTAACTGCCAACCCAGTTTTCCATGCATGTACCAAGCACATCGAGATTGATTTTCACTTTGTGCGTGAGCGTGTTGCTTCTGGAGCTCTTGAGGTCAGATTCATTTCTTCTAACGATCAGCTGGCTGATGTGTTTACTAAACCAACCACCAGACAAATGCTAGACCGTTTTAGTGCCAATCTAAACCTTGTACAGAGTTGAAGTTTAGATTGAGGGGGAGTGTTAAAATAGGTCTAGCGTGTCATGTACACGTACCCTGTACGTATGTAATTGTATGCTGATTGTTATATATATTGAAAGACGTGGAGAGGCTTTGCCCCACGGAAAACCCTAAACCCTATTTTCTAACTGTGAAGCCAATCCCGGGCTCAATGTTTTCGATTATTCTGTTCGAGTTACAGGGAAGAGTCGACAAGAGGACAAACCTAAAGATTTGGACAAAATGGTTTGGTATGTGTTGAATAACTGTCCTGAAATACTACCTTATATCAAGTAAGTGCAGTACTGCAGCTTATACATCGTAATCTACTAAACTTGCAGCACATTCTTATATATTTAGATTTTTGACGCGATCACTATGTTGTGCAGCATCTACAAAGAGGAGTTACTGCCGCAAAATCCAAGAAACATTGACAAACTGGTTATGGCAGGATTTGCGAAATGGTTCAAGAACCATGTAAGCTTTGAAGTGCATTGTCAGTTTTTTTAATATATTGAGTACATAAGATGATCAGCTTGTCTATTTTCTAACCATAGGTTAAGAAGATGCGGGAGGATGGGCATGCAGTTGATGATGCCCTTTACTCACTAGCAATGGGTCCGGATACTCGGGTAAGACATTATGAATCTTGCGTTGTTGGAGATGTGCGCTACAACACCCTTGCACGAGACGAAGGCAGGAAGACACAAAACAGTGCCATCATGAGCACGGATACGTATGACAAAGAGACAACTGAAATGTATGCTAACATAACAGACATTGTTCAGTTGTAGTATATCTCCAGTTTCGAGGATCATCAGTGTGTGGTTCTGTTGTGCTGTCGTTGGTATAACCTGTTTTCCAGGATCGCAAAACCCAGAGCTGATGATTATTTCAAATCCATCAATGTCAAGGCGGCGTACCAGACCAACGAGCCTTTTATTTTGGCAAATCAAGCAACACAGATATTTTTCTTGGAAGACACATTTGCACGTAGCGATGACTGGAGAGTATTGCAAAGGTTTGAGCAGAGGAATTCGTTTAATGAAGTTGCACAACAAGATGATGCTTACACTGCTCCTGATGTACAGGATAACACAGATGTTCCTAATATCTTTGAGAACCATCACGTCAATGACGCCGGCGAAAAGATTGCCTGTCGTGCTGTGGACATACAAGAGTTGATCAAGAAGAAGCCAACGTTCGAGGACGTTGAGGACGAAGAAGAAGATGACACCGTGGGGAATTACGATTCAGACTGATACACATGGCGAAGATGTTGACGCTGCTGCTGCGGATGATGATTACATTGCTTTTGTTGTATTTGCCTTTCAGAAGACGTTTTTTATCTACTATGTGAAATTGTGTTTGCTATGACAACTGAAACCTGATGAACATGTTGTTTAGTATTTTGCTGTGAGAACATCACTTGTTATGTATGCTGATTTGTGTTTGGTGATTGTATGACAACTAAAACATGATGACATTGTTGTTTAGTTGTACTCATATTTGGCTGTGAAACTTGAATTTGATGACATAGTTTGCTGTTGGACTGCAATTTGCTCGACGTCTTCGAATGCGAACAAAGCTGACCCGACAGGGCCTCTGCTATTTATTTATTTATTTATATGAGCAAAAGGGGATACCCCTGATTTCCGTTAATAGAAATCATTAGATGTTCACAGCACTGCGCCCAGCCTACTACACAGGTTTCATTCATTACTAGTTTCAGCAAAGTGCTCATGTCGTAGCCACTGAATACATCACGAGTGCTACATACACTGCAAATAAAGAGACAATCATCCTACAGAGCACATCGATTTTGCCCATTATCTTCACAAGCTCTTTCATCTCCTCATTGCTGTCAAGGCCGTTCAGCAGCTGTTGCTTGGCCATGATCAGAGGAACTGCATCTTTAACCTTCTGCTCTGCATCTTCCTCTTCTGTCGTTCCTTCAGTTACTTGTCCAACACCCCAACCTGCTGGTATTGGGATTCCTCGGCTAACCAAATAATCAGCGTAGTTGCATTCCCCCACATCAGCAACTTCCCAAAAATACAAATCACACGAATCTTCCCTTTTCTGCACGAATCAAATTGGAAGATCATCAACCAAATTATTAAAAAATCAGCAACTGAAAGCAGCAAAACAACACTTAAACATATTATTACCCCATGATTCGGGCATTTGTAGAAGACTCGGCCAGGGTTGCGGATTGTGGTTGAGACGCGACAGATGACTCTGCGTGATTTGCAGCAGTGGCACCACACCAACGGCAGCAGGTTGCGATGAGCAATCGGCTGCGGTGCGCGTGCCGGCGGGGGTGTGATGAGACCCACAGGCGATGGTACGGGTGGCGACTTGGCGCATATCTGGTTGTTGCTTGCTGAAGAGCAGGTGGACGAGCAGCCAGCGGACATGGTTGCTGCGGCCAGAGCTTCTGATGCTAGGCAGAGTAAGTAGAGCAGAGGAGAAGCGAACGTTGGATATGTCAGTTTCATTACTTGCAGAGTAGCATAGCACCATATATAGTCATAGTCTAGGTTTGGATTCGAACCAGCTACAGGAGCACGTCTTTCTTTTTTTCTAAAACTCAGCAACGTCTCTTTACTGGTACACTAGCTTGTTCTGTACGCCTTCCCAAGTCTTTGATTTTCTTTCCCTTTTTTGCGAGGAAGGAAGGAGGACAAAATTGAGAGTTCCTGGGACTCGAACCCAAGACCTCTCGGTTGAAAACCAAGGGTGCTAGTCACTTATGTGGCGAACGTTCCCTGTGAGGAGGACGACAGACGAACGCATTTTCCTTGCAGTTTTCTTCCTATATATAAAAAAGTATGCTACTTGGTGTCTGCTTAGTCAACAAACGATTATGCCAACCTTGACCGTTGGATTGACATTCAACGTCTATCGCGTTTCTTCAGTCTCTTCTTCCTCGAGCCGCCAAAGCCAAACCAGCGCCGGCGGGACCGCCTGCTCCCGCCTCCCACGGCTGGCTGTGATCTTCCCCGGCTCCTGTTCGTTCCCGTCCGAGGCCTCACCATCGTCCTCCGCCTTGGTTCGCTCGCCGCGGCGCCGCCCTCCGGTGTTGTCAACATGGTCAACAACCGAGAGGAATAGGGAGATGACTGTACATGGTGAGGATGACAGTAGGGACCCAGCAGCGCGCGCAGTATCTTTGTTTTTTCAGGACGGAGAAGGGTATCAACTGGGTTGTGCGGGACCTATGGCCCGTCTAGCCCAGGCTTTTATTTCATATGTTTAGCACATGACCTGCCCAATTTGTTTTTTTCCTTTCTGAAAATGGCTAGCCAGCTATTTTGTTTTTTGCAGAATAACCAACGTAGGCCTACTTGCTTTTCTACGCCCTCCTGGGCTGGAAATCTTTCAAGATGAGGAGGGATGCATTTTGCCCAGAAAATGGGCTATAAGTAATAAGAAATGGGCTATAAGTAATAATAAATGGGCTGTAAAATGAAAAAATACAGCAAACAGGCAATTAGTTCCAAAATACTGTTTTCTTCGGATTTTGATATTTTAAATTTCATTGCTTTTGTGCGGGTAAAATTTCATTGAATTTAAATTAAGGTATATTTAGATTTAAAATTAATTTGAATCTGGCTAGAAAAATTTCGGGTTGTATGCTGTTTGGGACAGATTTGGAGGCTGACTTGTGGGTCTACTAGGTTGACGTGTACTTTGGCTTTGTCAACTTAGTCCACAAACGATTCTAGTAGCAGTGACCGTTGGATGTTAATCCAACGGCTGTGCTGCTTCTTCAATATCTGATCTTCTTGCTCCAGCCGCCCAAACCAGCTCCGGTGAGACTGCCTGCTCCCACCTCCCGTGGCCGGCTGTGCTGCCGCACAGGCCGCACCGCCCCACCCTACTTCATTGCTGGCCAGGCCATACCTCTACTCACCCACACCTCCTGTTATTTTCTGGCGATGGCAGCCAGACCAGTAAACCCTCGTATTCCCCACCGCATGGGCAACCATTGCCGAGTCTTCCCCGGCTCCGTGTCGTTCCCTTCCTAGGCCTCGCCGTCGTCCACCGCCATGGTGCTCTCGGCGTGGCCTGGTCAACGTGGTCAACGAACGACATCCATCGGCCGTGGACTGTACGCGCAAAATAATGATTCCTCCACCTGACAGCTGGGACCCACCGGAAGGGCCTCTGTATTTCGTGAAAAAAATGATCCCCCCGCTGACATGTCGGACCCACCAGCTATATCTTCGCACGCAAGGAAGTGCCTCCTTATTACGCACAAAAAAATGAATACCCCCTGCTAGCTGGACCCACCATAGTGGGAGGATGACTTGTGGACCAACTAAGTTGGACGGGGACGGAGGGCTTTGTCAACTTAGTCAATATGAACGATTCTAGCTCCAGTGACCGTACGATGTCCATCCAACGGCCATAGTGCTTCTTCAACCTCTGGTCTTCTTGCTCTAGCTGCCCAAAGCAGCGACGATCGTGCCGCATGCTCCTGCCTCCCGTGGCCGGCTGTGCTGCCGCGGAGGCCTCACCGCCCCTACTATTCCCACCGCTGGCCAGGCCCTACGACGACGGCAGCCTCACACCACAGCTGAACCAGTGAACCCTCGTACTCCTCTCCGCGCGGGCTTCCACTGCCGCGTCTTCCCCGGCTCCGGGTCGTCCCCTTCCCAGGCCTTGCCGTCGTCCAGCGCCGTGGTGCTCTCGGCGCGGCCTGGTCAACGTGGTCAAGGAACGAATTTCATCGGACGTGGACTGTACATGGAGAGGCTGACAGCTGGGTCCACGGCCGCAGCAAGGAAGTGCCTCCTTATTACGCGGAAAATAATGATTCCTCCACCTAACAGCTGGGACCCATCGGACGGGCCACTGTATTTCGCGGAAAAAATGTTTCCCCCTGACTGCTGGGACCCACCAGTTTCTTCTTCACACGCAAGGAAGTGCGTCCGGGCAAAAAAAATGATTCACCCCCTGACTGCTGGGACCCACCAGCTACCCCTTCGCACGCAAGGAAGTGCGTCCGGGCAAAAAAATGATTCGCCCCCTGACTGCTGGGACCCACCGGCTACATCTTCGCATGCAAGGAAGTGCGTCCGGGCAAAAAAATGATTCGCCCCCCTGATTGCTGGGACCCACCAGCTACATCTTCGCAGGCAAGGAAGTGCCTGACAGTCGGGACCCACCTGGTCGAAGCGTACGTAGCGTTGTCATTCTGGTCGCGAATGTGTACGTACATACTGATCGATGTAGAGGCGTGCACGTGTCGTAGTAGAGGCGCGCACGTGTCATAGTAGAGGCGCGCACGTAGCATGTACACGTACGTACAGCGGCCAGGGTGCAAGAAAGAAAATACGGCCACATATGTGTACATACGGGCGGGGTCTCGAACGCCTACTCGCGCATACGTACGGCCAGGGCTCGTGTACATGGCTGGGTCGGAACGGAGAAACAACGTCGTCGTCATGTTCATGGGGAGGCAACGGAATGCGTCGTGTTCATGGGGAGGCAACGGAATGCGTCGTGTTCATGGGGAGGCAACGGAATGCGTCATGTTCATCGGGAGGCAACGGAACGCGTGGGAGCCAACCGGCTGGGTTGGAACGGAATGCGTGGTCGTGTTCATCGGGAGGGCTTGGACGGAACAGGCGATGGAAACGAGGCCTGGCGTACCGCAGAACGGAGGAAACGGACCTCCTACGTTCGGAATGGGGTCCTGTTGATCGGGAGGGGTGTGGCGTACCGCAAAACGGAGGAAACGGACCTCCTACGGTCGAAACGGGGGTCCTGTTGATCGGGAGGGGTGTGGAGTACCGCAAAACGGAGGAAACGGACCTCCTA
>NC_057814.1:597349653-597352081 GCF_018294505.1 Triticum aestivum
CGGTCGAAACGGGGGTCCTGTTGATCGGGAGGGGTGTGGCGTACCGCAAAACGGACGAAACGGGGGTCATGTTCATCGGGAGGGGTGTGGCGTACCACAAAACGGGACTCCACGGGATACTGTTCATCTCCACCGTCGACCTCCTCCAGCCTCCAGGGGCTCCTGTTCATCCTGCCTCCACCGCGCGCTACTCCACCGGCTACTGTTCAACCACCCCTCCATGGGCACCCCTCCACCGTCTACTGTTCATCTAGCCCTCCACACCACGGGGTCCTGTTCAACCACCCCTCCACCGTCTACTGTTCATCCAGCCCTCCACCACACCACGGGGTCCTGTTCATCCAGAGGCAACGCCACCGCTCACTGTTCATCCAAACCCCCCGCAACGCTCACTGTTCATCCCAGAGGCAGCATCGATCGGCTTCAGTTAGCAGCATGTAGCGACCAGACCTCAAATAGTCTGTGCTCCTGTGCACCAGTGTCATCCCTGGATCAGTAATGCTGACACGCACAGTACAAATGGAGGATTTATAACAGAGTAGCAATCACACACTTATTACATCGAATATATCCAAAGAGATTAAGTATGATAAATATGGCTTAAGGCCATCTAAAAACGATAACAGCGGAAGACTTGGAAGATAAGTGAGTCCATCAACTCCAACGGCATCACTGAGTATAAGACCACGACCTAAGGCTCCTTACTCGTTGTCCGAAAAGTCTGCGACAAGAAACGTTGCAGCCCGAAAACGGGTCAGCGCATGGAATATGCTGGCAAAATAACACATAGAGAATAATGAACATGATAATGCTATAGTACATGCATATATGGATGGTGTAAGGCTCTATGGTTAAAGTTTTTGCGAAAAGCCAATTTTTCCCTACTACAAAGGAATAAATTTTTTTAACTATCATGGTGGTTGTTAAACATTGAGATGGTTGTCAGCATCTCAATCCCAATTAAGTATCATCATTAACCCAACAAAATTAATTAAAAGTAACATGGTGATGAGATTCACATGATAATCCAAGTACTAGATACTCAAGTTGTCCATAACCGGGGACACGGCTAACCATGATTAGTTTGTACACTCTGCAGAGGTTTGCGCACTTTTCCCCACAAGACTCGATCTCCTCCATTGGATTACTCGCACTACATGGTGGTTGAGTAACGGATGACCGAGACACAGTCTTTCAGAAGTGTTTGCACCTTACGTATGGGTAGAAAGTTACACCTACTTTCCCCTACATCTGCTAGTCTACCACTATAAGAGTTCACACAACTTAGTCAACTATGCTAGAGCCCATAATAGCTTGTGGCTGCACACGGAAGTTTCTAGCATGAATAATCTCATGATCCCTTTGAACCTGAGTGGCGGTCCAAAAGAAAAACAGGCAATCCTGGAATACCCAGGTACCTCAATCCACCCAGATGTGAGTTTTAGTTGCCACCTTAAGTAAACCATTAATTAACAATCTCACATCTGTCATGGAAATCTCTCAAACCCAATCCACGTCTACGAGCATAGCATGGCAATATAGTAGCAACGTAGAAGTAACTCCCAAGGGTGATATATAAAGCAGGTAATAGGTACTATCTCAACTACATCCCAATACCCACAATTTAATTAGATCCTAACCATGCAATGTTTGAGGATTGATCTAATGCAATAAAAACTGGGTATGAAAGGGTATGATCAAAGTGTTACTTGCCTTGCTGATGATCCGCGAAACCTAGCGATTCGAAGTAACAAGCGGCGCACTCCGGGTACTCTATCGCAAACAAACAAGCAAACAATAAGTACTCATCTAATGCACATGTAAAACTCGAATGAAAGATCCAACCAGAAAGTTCAACTTAAGAACTCCGGTTTGCAAAAAGAATCAACTCGAACGAAGCAACGAAAGTCAAACGACGAAAGAAACAAGCTTCATTTACTATTCTGGATCTAGGTCAAATTTTACAGTAGCAAAAACTTGTTTGAGTAGGTTAATCGGAAAGAGAATTTCGAGATGAAACTCTAGGCGCTTGAATCGCCTGATTCCGATAAACGAGCGAAAAGTTAAACGAAAACGAAGATCCGATCAGAAATCGAGATCTGAGAAATCGCGGAAAATCTGACGAAAAAGAAAAACTGACGAATGGTTAATGAACGGACGTTCGTTAACAGTGAAAATCCGACGAACACGTTCGTTAAAACGAATGGGTCGGTGAACGTTCACTAAATAATAAAACCGATGAAATTAAACCGATCTAGGGTTTTTAAAAAAAACGAACGGTTTTTTTTAGAAAACCGGCAAACGACGGCGAGTGAGTACCTCGTCGGAACGGGTCTCCGGCGGGGCTCGGCTGGGCTCCGGCGGGGGCTCGGCGAGGGGCGAGGGCGGCGGGGCTCGGGCGGGCTTGGGGCGGCGAACGGCAGCGGGG
>NC_057814.1:597352503-597360515 GCF_018294505.1 Triticum aestivum
CGGCGGGGCTCCGGCGGTGTCCGAGCCGGACACGGGCGCGGCGGCGCTGGCGTGCTCGCGGAGGAGACGCGCGGCTGGGCCTCGGCCCGGTCGGGCGCGGCGCGTTTTTTTAAACATTCCGCCGAAAAGAATTCATAGAAAAATAAATAAAAATCCAAAAAATATAAAACAAATTTTCCCCGTCTAGTTAAAATAATTAGAAGAGGGTGAACATTTGTTTTGACACAAAAATACAGTTTTGAAAACATGCAATTTTTTTAATGCAATTAAAATTGCAAATAAAATCCGGATAAAATCCAATATATGATTTTAATATTTTTCCTCCAGTATTTCAATTGTTTTGGAGAAGTCATATTTTTCCTCTCATTTATTTTTAAAATGAAATATTTTTTCCGGAGAGAAAATAATTAAAACCAAAATCCTCGTTTTATTATTTGATAAAAATCAAATATGAAAAATCGAGAAAATCCCCAACTCTCTCCGAGGGTCCTTGAGTTGCTTAGGATTTATCGAGGATTTGTCAAAATGCAATAAAATATGCTATGCAATGAATGATCTATGTATAACATTCCAAAGTGAAAATTTGGGATGTTACAAACGTACCCCCTTAAGATGAATCTCGCCCTCGAGATTCGGGTTGGCTAGAAAACAGGTGGGAGTGGTCCTTCCGTAGATCTTCCTCTCGCTCCCAGGTGGCTTCATCCTCCGTGTGGTGACTCCACTGGACTTTGCAAAACTTGATAACCTTACTGCGGGTGACTCGGCTGGCATACTCGAGAATCTTGACTGGTTTCTCCTCATAGGTCAAATCACTTTCCAGCTGAATCGCTTCCAGCGGCACAGTATCTCTCAGTGGTATCTCAGCCATCTCTGCGTGGCACTTCTTCAACTGTGAAACGTGGAATACATCATGAACTCCTGACAATCCTTCAGGCAATTCCAGCTTGTAAGCAACTTCTCCCATACGTTCCAAAACTCTGTATAGTCCGATAAAACGGGGCGCTAACTTTCCCTTAACTCCAAAGCGCTTCACTCCTCGAAGTGGTGATACTCGAAGATACACTCTGTCTCCGACTTCGTGGACTGTCTCCTTTCATTTAGAATCAGCATAACTCTTCTGCCTGGACTGGGCTACCTTGAGCCTATCGCGAATTAGCCTCACTTTCTGTTCAGACTCCTTAATCAAATCTGGTCCAAACAACTAACGGTCTCCAACCTCGTCCCATAACAACGGTGTTCTAAACCTTCTTCCGTACAAAGCTTCGAAAGGGGCCATCTTCAAACTGGTTTGATAACTGTTGTTGTAAGAAAACTCTGCATAGGGCAAATTGTCGTCCCAACTAGATCCATAATCTAGTGCACAAGCTCTCAACATGTCCTCCAAAATCTGATTGACTCTCTCGGTCTGTCCATCTGTCTGTGGGTGAAAGGCTGTACTAAATTCTAGCCTGGTTCCCAATGTTTCATGTAACTGCTTCCAAAACTTCGAGGTAAACTGGGTTCCTCTGTCTGATACAATGGTCCTCGGAACTCCATGCAAACATACGATCCTGGTCTTGTATATCTTTGCCAACTTAGCACTGGTGTAAGTAGTCTTCACTGGGATGAAATGAGCTACATTCGTCAAACGGTCGACTACAACACATATTGAGTCATAGCCTGAACGAGTCCTGGGCAATCCTGTGATAAAATCCATGCCTATTTTATCCCACTTCCATTCGGGTATCGGCAATGGCTGTAGCAATCCTGCTGGCTTCTGATGCTCTGCCTTCATTCGCTGACATACATCACAAACTGCTACATACTCCGCAATATCCTTCTTCATTCCGGTCCACCAGAAAGTATTTTTCAGATCTAAATACATCTTGGTATTCCCTGGGTGAATCGAATATGGTGAATCATGGGCCTCTTGCAAAATCAACTTCCTGATCTCCGGATCATTTGGCACATAAACGCGGTCCTCAAACCATAAGGTATCGTGTTCATCCTCACGAAATCCCTTGGCTTTTCCTTTGCTCATCTTCTCCTTTATCTCGTCAATCTCCTTGTCTCTCCTCTGAGCTTCTCTGATCCTTTCCATCAAGGTAGACTGAATCTCCAGTGTCGCTAGATAGCCTCTTGGGACTATCTCCAAACATAGCTCGCGAAGGTCCTCTGCTAACTCCTGAGGTAACTCTCCTGTCATGAGGTTGTTGACATGACTCTTGCGGCTCAACGCGTCTGCTACTACGTTAGCCTTTCCTGGGTGATAATGCAATCTCATATCGTAGTCCTTAATAAGCTCCAACCATCTCCTCTGTCTGAGATTTAACTCCTTCTGCGTGAAAATATACTTCAAACTCTTGTGATCCGTGTACACCTCACAATGGTTTCCGATGAGAAAATTTCTCCATGTCTTCAACGCATGCACCACGGCTGCTAACTCCAAATCATGCGTAGCATAATTCTTCTCATGGGGTTTAAGTTGTCGTGAAGCATATGACACAACTCTTCCTTCCTGCATAAGCACTGCTCCAAGTCCTCGACGAGAAGCGTCGCAATAAACTTCGTAGTCCTTGCATTGATCTGGCAGAATCAACACTGGTGATGTAACCAATTGTTTCTTCAACTCTTGGAAACTAGCTTCACATTCCTCAGTCCAATTGAATTTGGTGTCCTTCTTCAATAGCTCAGTCATGGGCTTAGCAATCTTCGAGAAATTCTCGATGAACCTCCGGTAGTATCCTGCAAGTCCAAGAAAACTCCGGATCTCTCCAACTGACGTGGGTGATTCCCAACTTGTCACTGTGTCAACTTTGGCAGGGTCTACTGCAACTCCTTCTCCAGAAATAACATGTCCGAGGAATCCAACTTCCTTCAGCCAAAATTCACATTTGCTGAACTTGGCATATAACTGATGTTCTCTGAGCTTCTCAAGTACCAATCGCAAATGCTCCTCATGCTCTTCCTCATTCTTGGAAAAGACTAAAATGTCGTCAATGAACACCACGACGAACTTATCCAAAAACTCCATAAACACTTTGTTCATCAGGTTCATGAAATAGGCAGGTGCGTTAGTCAGTCCGAATGACATAACGGTATACTCATACAGTCCATACCTGGTGGTAAAAGCCGTCTTAGGTATATCCTGCTCTCGAATCTTTAACTGATGGTATCCTGATCGTAGATCGATCTTGGAAAATACTTTAGCTCCTTGTAGGCGGTCAAACAAATCATTGATCATCGGCAGTGGGTACTTGTTCTTGATGGTCACTTCATTCAATCCACGGTAATGAACAACCATCCTCAACGATCCATCTTTCTTCTCCACTAGAAGTACTGGTGATCCCCAAGGTGACGAACTTGGGCGAATATAGCCTTTATCCAGTAACTCCTTGATCTGCTTCTTAATTTCCTCCAAATCTTTTGCGGGCATCCTGTACGGTCTCTTAGATATTGGCCCTGTGCCTGGCAAAAGTTCAATAAAAAACTCAATATCTCTATCTGGTGGCATGCCTGGCAACTCTTCTGGAAATACATCCGGGTAATCCTTCACCACCGGTACTTCCTCCTGTACAACTCCTGTTAAGGAATTCACTTGAGTCCTCTTCGGCATATGCCGGGATACATACTTGATCCTTTTCCCTTCTGGGGTGGTAAGCAAAATCGACTTACTGGCGCAATCGATGTTTCCTCCATACATCGATAGCCAATCCATTCCCAAAATCACATCCAAACCTTGCGACTCCAAAATTGTTAAGTCTGAGGGGAAAACATGCCTACCAATGGCCAATGGCATCTGAAAACATCCTTGGCTTGCCATATACTCTGCTCCTGGCGAGGTTACTAACATAGGTGTTCTGAGAACTTTGGTGGGCAACTTAAACTTATCCACAAATCCCCTTGATATGTATGAATGCGATGCACCAGTATCGAAAAGAACGATTGCAGTAAATGACTTAACCAAAAACTTACCTATTTCTGCATCAGGCTGTGCTTCAACCTCCTCCACGCTCAGGTGGTTCACATGTCCTTTGTTGAACGGGTTCGGCTTCTTCCCAGAGCTTCCATTGCCATTTCCATTCCAGGCTTCAGGACATTCATTGGCATAATGTCCAGTTTTCTGGCACTTAAAGCAAGTGACTTGGCTCAGGTCCCTCTTGGCTGGGGTAGATGGGTTGGTGCGGTTCTGTCCGTTGCTTCCTCCATTCCCATTACCATTTTTAGAGCCATTATGGTTGTGCGAACTACCTCCTCCACTGGTATGCTGAAACTGTCCTCCCGGTTTCGGGGCAAATCGTGGCTTCTGCTGAGCTCCAGAATTATACTTCCCTTGTCCATACTTCCTCTTACGGTTTTCAATCTGCTGCTGCTTCCCTTCAATCATGAGAGCTCTATCTACCAACTCCTGGTAGTTGTTGAAAGTTGCTACCATCAACTGCATACTCAGTTCATCATTCAGTCCTTCCAAAAATTTCTCCTGCTTGGCTGCATCTGTAGCAACGTCATTTGGTGCATAACGTGCTAACTTACTGAAATCCTCCACATACTGGCCTACGGTGCGTCCTCCTTGGCGTAGGTTGCGAAACTCACGCTTCTTCATAGCCATAGCTCCTGCTGAAACATGAGCTGTACGGAAAGCTTGCTGAAACTGGTCCCATGTGACAGTGTTAATAGGGTGAGTGGCGGTGTAATTCTCCCACCATGATGCTGCGGGTCCATCAAGCTGATGTGCGGCAAAACGCACTCTTTCCGCATCTGTGCATCCTGCAGTGGTCAACTCCCTTCCAACTTTGCGGAGCCAATCATCTGCAACAATCGGCTCGGTGCTACTGGAAAACACCGGCGGATTTAGCCTCAAGAAACGGGCTAAGTGATCAACAGGTGGTGGTGGCGGTGGGTTGTTGTTGTTGTTGTTGTTGTTGTTGTTGCCTTGGTTCTGCACTAACACTTGCATCAGGGCATTCTGTTGCTGAATCAACTGGGTGATCTCCGGTGGGAAAGAAAATCCGGTGTCGCGTCTCGGAGGCATCTGATGGGTTAGAAAAGATGAGAGTTAAGAATAGAATGGGGTCTAGAGGGAAAACACTACCCATATGCTCATGAGACAAATACAATCAATATCACTCAATCAATTCAAACAAGGCATACAATCGATCTAACTACCGTTACAAAGTGCTTGAGCTATACTATTAAATGGGGGAAAACTACTACTGATATGGTGGTCTACTAGAAATTCTGATCAGTTGAAGACTCCATGATGTCTGCTCCAGCTTCATCAACAAAGTCATCTTCACTTGGTTCCGAGTCGGTTCGTCGATGATGATGTAGTTATCCGGGCAAGTGCATTCGTCATCCTTTGCTTTTGGCACTGGATTTCCCATGAATACTCCAATCTTCTTCTCTAGGTCGTCATTCTTCCCTACTAGTGCGCCGATTTCCTCCAAATAATCCTCGTGTGTAGACTTGAGTTCTTCCTCCAGCTCCTTGATCTTCGTCAATGCCTTCTTCAGTTCTTCCTTGTCTGAGCACATCTGGTTCTCCTGGCGACGAATGTGTTGGTTTTGCTCCTGGATGAAAACTGCAATTGATCCATCCTTCTTGGTTCTGATCATCTCCCATTGCTCGTCTCGGCGTCCACAAATCTGATAAATAGTATCCTTAAGCTCCCTGTGGTAGACTTCTCCAATGCGTCCCATAGCGATGTGGGCTGCCATGCTCTTCCCTAAACTCCAGGTTGGTGCTTCGAAAACCAATCTTATGGGTTCAGTAACTGGCACAAACGTTCTCCCTAGAATGTGAACTTGAATCTTCCAGCTCTCCTCTTCGGGTAATGTGGCGTTGTAGGTTCCGGTGATGCTTGGTATTCCTATGTTCAAGTACTTAGTGACTTCCTTCAAATGTCGTCCAAAAGGCGTGTCTTCATCTGGTTGCATGAACTTGCTCCTTGTATCCGCCATTCCTAAAAGAGTAGAAAGTGGAGAGGGGTCAAAAATGAGAAGAGAGAAGTGTTCTAGGGGTTAAGCTTAGTGGTCGTGTCCTACAGTCAGCGTGTGCTCTGATACCACCTTTGTAGCGACCAGACCTCAAATAGTCTGTGCTGCTGTGCACCAGTGTCATCCCTGGATCAGTAATGCTGACACGCACAGTACAAATGGAGGATTTATAACAGAGTAGCAATCACACACTTATTACATCGAATATCTCTAAAGAGATTAAGTATGATAAATATGGCTTAAGGCTTTCTAAAAACGATAATAGCGGAAGACTTGGAAGATAAGTGAGTCCATAACCTCCAACGGCATCACTGAGTATAAGACCACGACCTAAGGCTCCTTAATCGTCGTCTGAAAAGTCTGCAACATGAAACGTTGCAGCCCGAAAACGGGTCAGCACATGGAATATGCTGGCAAAATAACACATAGAGAATAATGAACATGATAATGCTATACTACATGCATATATGGCTGGTGTAAGGCTCTATGGTTAAAGTTTTTGCGAAAAGCCAATTTTTCCCTACTGCAAAGGAATAAATTTTTTTTAACTATCATGGTGGTTGTTAAACATTGAGATGGTTGACAGCATCTCAATCCCAATTAAGTATCATCATTAACCCAACAAAATTAATTAAAAGTAACATGGTGATGAGATTCACATGATAATCCAAGTACTAGATACTCAAGTTGTCCATAACCGGGGACACGGCTAACCATGATTAGTTTGTACACTCTGCAGAGGTTTGCGCACTTGTCCCCACAAGACTCGATCTCCTCCGTTGGATTACTCGCACTACATGGTGTTTGAGTAACGGATGACCGAGACACAGTCTTTCAGAAGTGTTTGCACCTTACGTATGGGTAGACAGTTACACCTACTTTCCCCTACATCTGCTAGTCTACCACTGTAAGAGTTCACACAACTTAGTCAACTATGCTAGAGCCCATAATAGCTTGTGGCTGCACACGGAAGTTTCTAGCATGAATAATCTCATGATCCCTTTGAACCTGGGTGGCGGTCCAAAAGAAAAACAGGCAATCCTGGAATACCCAGGTACCTCAATCCACCCAGATGTGAGTTTTAGTTGCCACCTTAAGTAAACCATTAATTAACAATCTCACATCTGTCATGGAAATCTCTCAAACCCAATCCACGTCTACGAGCATAGCATGGCAATATAGTAGCAACGTAGAAGTAACTCCCAAGGGTTTGTTATATAAAGCAGGTAATAGGTACTACCTCAACTACATCCCAATACCCACAATTTAATTAGATCCTAACCATGCAATGTTTGAGGATTGATCTAATGCAATAAAAACTGGGTATGGAAGGGTATGATCAAAGTGTTACTTGCCTTGCTGATGATCCGCGAAACCTAGCGATTCGAAGTAACAAGCGGCGCACTCCGGGTACTCTATCGCAAACAAACAAGCAAACAATAAGTACTCATCTAATGCACATGTAAAACTCGAATGAAAGATCCAACCAGAAAGTTCAACTTAAGAACTCTGGTTTGCAAAAAGAATCAACTCGAACGAAGCAACGAAAGTCAAACGGCGAAAGAAACAAGCTTCATTTACTATTTTGGATCTAGGTCAAATTTTACAGTAGCAAAAACTTGTTTGAGTAGGTTAATCGGAAAGAGAATTTTGAGACGAAACTCTAGGCTCTTGAATCGCCTGATTCCGATAAACGAGCGAAAAGTTAAACGAAAACGAAGATCCGATGAGAAATCGAGATCTGAGAAATCACGGAAAAATCTGACGAACGGTTAACGAACGGACGTTCGTTAACAGTGAAAATCTGACGAACACGTTCGTTAAAACGAACGGGTCGGTGAACGTTCACTAAATAATAAAACCAAAGAAATTAAACCGATCTAGGGTTTTTTTTTAAAAAACAAACGGTTTTTTTAGAAAACCGGCAAACGACGGCGAGTCAGTACCTCGTCGGAACGGGGCTCCGGCGGGGCTCGGCTGGGCTCCGGCGGGGGCTCGGCGAGGGGGGGCGAGGGCGGCGGGGCTCGGGCGGGCTTG